>NC_142800.1:10250707-10400955 GCF_049724085.1 Artemia sp. Qi Xiang Cuo
TTTCTTGTCATTGGGTGTACATGTCTACACGCCAGAATCCCCCTTTACTTTTAACGCGAAGAAACACTTTGTTTTTGCTTTACAATGAAGGCGGGAGGATTGAAGGCGCTGCCCTCCTCCCTTTTACATAATTTACTTTACAGCGAAGCTGTTAGAAGCGATGTATTGCCCCCCTCCCTTTTACGTAAGGCACTTTACAGCGAAGCTGTTAGAAGCGATGTATTGCCCCATCCTCCCTTTTACATAATGTTCTAAATATATTGTTAGCAATTATTTTGTTTAGAATCTGTTTCACTACTTCCATACAGGTTACGAATCCACAATCTCATTATTGCCTAAAATCGTTTTATTTTGACGGGAAGAACAAACCCTTTGGCTAGACCGCTATCGTAAGCAAAACCGGAAGAGTGGGGTGACAAGCTAATTATAGCTTCATACTGGAACCTTATGTCAAAACATAGCGGGTTAATAGCTAAGAGAAAGACAGAAGTTGATAAAGCTTACAGAAAGGCTAAATTTATCGAAAAGGTATTTCTATCGAAAAGGTACGCCCGGGAATATAAAAGAAACTTTATTGAAAGCTTGAAAAAAAAAACATGCCTAGAGACGCAACGCATATATTTACACATTAGTTTTCTTGTCAATGGGTGTACATGTCTACACACCGAATCCCCCCTTACTTTTAATGCGAAGAAATAGTTTTATTTTACTTTACAATGATGGCGGTAGAATTGAAGGCATTGCCCTCCTCCCTTTTACGTAATTTACTTTACAACGAAGCTGTTAGAAGCGATGTATTGCCCTCCACCTTTTACTTAATTTACTTTAAAGCGAAGCTGTAATAATCGATGTGTTGCCCCCCGCCCTTCACATAATTTAATTTACAAAAAAGAAGTTCGAATCGATGTATTGCCTTCCCCCTTTTAAATAAAGTCATAAATATATTTTTAGAAATTATTTTTTTTATAATTCATTTCACTTTTACAAAATAGTGCATCACGTATTATTACTTAAAACTGTTTTAATTTGACAATCAAAACAAAACCCTTTGGCTTGACTGCTATCGGAAGCAAAACCGGAAGAGGGGTGACAAAGTAATTATAACCTTGCGCGAAGAGCTTATGTGAAAACATAGCGGGTTAATAGCTAAGAGATAGACAGAAGTTGATTAGGTTTTGAGTGTAAAAGAATATATTTACGTTTTGCATTGAGTATAAAGATTGTATGGTTTGTTGTGGGGGGGGGGTTTGAGGGTAAAGGAATATATTTACGTTTTGCATTGAGTATAAAGATTGTATGGTGGTTAGGTTTGTTGGGGGGGGGGGTTTGAGGGTAAAGGAATATATTTACGTTTTACATTGTGTATAAAGATTGTATGGTGGTTAGGTTTGTTGGAGGGGGGGGGTTTGAGGGTAAAGGAATATATTTACGTTTTACATTGAGTATAAAGATTGTATGGTGGTTAGGTTTGTTGGAGGGGGGGGTTGAGGGTAAAGGAATATATTTACGTTTTACATTGAGTATAAAGATTGTATGGTGGTTAGGTTTGTTGGAGGGGGGGGGGTTGAGGGTAAAGGAATATATTTACGTTTTACATTGAGTATAAAGATTGTATGATAGTTAGGTTTGTTGGGGGGTACTTAAATATACTAGAGCATCAATTATGTTAATTGTTCTATCCATTGTGTCACAATACTTTCCAATAAATGAATCACATTGCATGCCCGTTATATACGAAATCTCAAGGTCAAATTGTTATGTAAACAAAGTCCTCTAATTGGCTGAGAAGGAAACACGTGATCTAGCTGTTTCCCGGGAACTCATAACATCTGCATCGAACAACAACAAGAAGGGAGTGAGAAAGTTTCTGTTTTTCCATTCTCACTGACAAAGACCATAAAAACATCAAATAAATTGACCAACACACATAACCATCCATGAAAACAGACATAAAAGTGAGAAAGTTCCTGTTTTTTCAAATTCTCATTGACAAAATCCATAAAAACAGACATAAATGTGACAAAGTTCATGTTTTTTCAAATTCTCACTGACAAAAACCATTAAACATCCATGAAAAACATCAAATAAATCGATCGACACACATAACCATCCATGAATTATGTAAAAAAGTTATAGGTGGCAGCACGGTGTTCGTACCGGAGTAGCACCTCCCCTTCTACTCTTATTGGCAGAAAAACGGACTAATAGGGCCAGACTTATTTAAGACTGAATTAATGAAATTACTATTATCTACAAAACTACTAAAAACTTTGCAAATTTACAAGCTTTTGAATTCTTTTAAAAGCATCAAGATATATATTTAATATTAACTTAGTAAGATTAAATTAAAACAAATTTCAACTGAAAGCAAGTAGTAGCATTAAAACTTAAAACAAACAGAAATTAAACCATATATGATGGGAACTGCCCCTTCCTCAATCCTCACTACTCACACAGAAGTCTCAAAGTTGTTTAAAAATACTTCTCATTCAAATTAAGCGGCCTTTTTGTTCAGCAGTATTTCTATTAAAAAAAAAAAAATTACAAAAGGTCAAATTTTTAGCGTAAAGAACGAGATTTGAATAAACGGGTATCAACGCTGCTGATGATGTGCATAGTGGCAACGCTTAGCCGATTGATGTAAGTAAGAAGGATGCTATTAGAAAACGATTAATGAAACAGGAAAAGGGCTAATAAGGGATAATAGAAGGGATAATTACGTATATAAGAACCAATGAAAGAACTTACTATTATCCAGGAGACAACTAAACACTTCGCAAATTAACTAGCTTTTGAATCCTAACGAATGTATGCAATTATATTTATACTATGAGCCTAGCAAGATAAAAATAGTCAAAGTATGACATCAGCTACTAGAACAGAGTGATTGCAACAGAGATAAAGTTCAGAAAAGTTTTATCTCTCAAATATTTTTAGTCCAGTTAAATTACGGTTTTCACCCGGGATTTGAGCAACGGAAATATTTTTGTCTCCAAAACGTTCAGAAAAATCGCTTAACAACAAATCCAAAATCAGCCGAAATTGCCCCTGCAGAACTACCCTTTTTCAGGGAAAAGAGGGTGGAGGTATGAATCTTAAATTAGAATTTATACGATCTTTTTAGATCAATTGGTCAGTTTCTATTAGCTTAAGTCCGGGAGGACCAAAACTGACAGCGTAAGTAAAAAATTTTTTTACTTAGTACCCCATTTTCACCCTACCTAGGACAGATAGGAATAAATAATCAGACTGTTAATTTATACAGTATTTGGAGGATTGAAGGGTTGTTTAATTCAAGTCTGGAGACGCCGAAAAGAATATTAGAATTGAAAAGCTGTATGATTTAGTGCTAAATTTCCAACCTAAGTGAGGTCAGAGAGGGTGTAAACACTTTTTTTGCTATTGGCCAACTTTTGGTTTTAACGGTATATCATTGCGAATTCACGCCCCTGAACTCTAATATGAAGTAATATTGGAGTTTTCCTTTAGTCTCAACCTAACTTCACAGGTCAGGAGTGGTGGTAATTTTGCTTACAACAATATATCTTTTTTACTGGAAGTTTCTTGCTTTTTTTCAAGATTAAAGAGGGAGATTTTGAATAAAAACTTTTCTTAGATTTGTTTTAAGATCTGTCTGGACTCACCCACTCTTATTTCTACCCCCAACCCTATCCTTCAGCACTGTGGGTGCGATGAGAAAATCCAATGCCATTTTTAAATTCGACCCTGGATTTCAAAAACTCAGTTGTTATTGTAAAACACAGACTGAAAAATAAAAACTAAATCTAAAAAGAACAGACACTACAAATTTATTATCCCATATTAGCCCTTCTCCTGTTTCATTAATCGTTTTTAATAGCATCCTTCTTATTTACATCAATCGGCTAAGAGTTGGCACTTTGCGTATCATCAGCAGCGCTGATACATTTTTATTCAACTCTCGTTCTTTACGTTAAAAGTTTGAGCTTTTGTCATTTTGTTTTTATAGATATACTGCTAGACAAAAAGGCTGTTGAATTCGGTATACTTTCTGTTTGTTCTAAGTTTTAATGCTACTACTTGCTTTCAATTGAATATTTCATTTTTTAAATTTAATCTTACTAGGTTAATAGCAAGTATATTTCTTGATGCTTTTAAAAGAATTCAGAAGCTTGTAAATTTGTAAAGTTTTAGTAGTTTTGTAGATAATAGTAAGTTCATTAATTCACTCTCATTTAAGTCTCGCCCTTATTAGTCTTTTTTTCTGTCATTAAGCCATTTTTTATTACTACTAATACTAACAACTTGCTCTGTACGCTAAAAGTTACACCTTTTCTCATTTTTTTTAGGAATACTGCTAAAGAAAAAGGCCACAGAATTTGAATGATAAGTATTTTGAAAAAAACTTTTGAAACTTCAGTATGAATTGCGAGTGTTGAGGAAGGGGCATTCTCCCTCAAATGCAGTATAGTTTCTCTTCGTTTTAAGTTTTGATGTTACTACTTACTTTCAATTGAAATAATTTTTTTTAAATTAATCTTACTAGGTTAAGAGTAAATGCACTTCTTGACACTTTCAAAAGAATTTAAAAGCTTGTAAATTTGCAGAGTTTTTAGTTATTATGTAGATAATAGTATGTTCATTGATTCATTCTTATGCAAGTCTTGCCCTTATTAGTCCTTTTTTCTGGCGATAAACCTATTTTTATTATTACTACTAATACTAACAACTCACCCCAGCACCAAGCCACCTGAGGATAATACAGCTCAACACGCTCTTTCTCCATTCCAATCTATTCAAAGCCTCCCTCTTTAGATCCTCCCAGGAAGTTCCCATTTCGCTTAAATCTTTCTTTATGACATCCTCCCACCAAAACCGTGGACGACCTGATCTCCGTTTATCCCTTGATGGTTGGCCAAAAAGAACAATCTTCGGCAACATGTCATTCTTTATCCTTAGAAAGCTGGATAAAATCACATTTTATGTACAGCATACGGTTTGAAAAAGGAGGCTTTGTGCAATCTTGGGCCCATCCTGGTCACAACATGGTTTTCAACACTTGACGATACTCTTCTATCAGCAAGAGTTAAAATCCTGCACAGACAATCTCAAGCACAGACACCCGCCTACAAATATTATCTTACTACGGGGAGGCAGCCTATAGTAGATAAATTAGCTAGAAGAGATTTTAAGTCCAATAACACTTACCAAAATAGACGAAGTAAAGAAGATTTATCCATTAATCAGAATCCCGTGCTTGTGCCGTGTCGTTTACTGTGCTATAGTTTCCTCATGGGTGCCACTCCTCAAGTGAGTATAGAGTTAACTGGAAGGTGCCCAGTACTGCAGGTACCCTGGAATGGTCGAGGTAACACTTTGCAAAGGTCATTGTCTATAGATCTGGATCTTATGCCCTGCCATAGTTGTCCTCCTATAGAGGATCCTCCAACAATGGTGTTCTGAGGTACAATGCAGTTTAACCCATGACTGGGAGGAGCTTTGTACCCACCAAACGTATCCACACACCGATAGCTCCCACCGAGTAAACATTTGAGGGGCCTTCTTCCTTCCCCACCTGCATTTACGGCCCTGGGCAAGGGTGCCTTAGTCTCTATAATGGATCCCCAGGAAAAGAAGGCCCCTTGGTCCGTGTCTCCTGTTGAGGTACTCTACATATCTCTAGGACGTTCCCCTATCGCCACCTCGGGACACGTTAATTGGCCTGGGGGAGGCCCCACGGAGAATTTTAACTCAAAAAGAAGTTAAAACTGCTAAACTTGTGAGAGTTTTATATAACAAAGTGGAAAAAAATAATTAGGAAGTTTTCTTACCATAGGCAGCACAATACTGCTGTTGGCACAATATATTATTATTGTTTGTTTTTGTGTGTGTGTGTTTAGACCAGGGCACTTCGTATCCTAGGAGTTGTCGTAGAAATTTAAAAAAGGCCTCGTTTGATTGAAAATTGAAAGGGCTAGTGCTCTTTTAATAGTCAAAAGTGGTTGGAGGGCTTCTAACCCCCCTTTTACGCCCATAATTTTCCCAAACACATCCAATCAAAATTTCGATGTAGCCATTTTGTTAGACGTAGTTGAAAAATCCGGATATTATGTCGTTGAGGATAACAACCCCCTGCGCTGCCCTCAGAGCAAGGGATGCAAGTTATTCCCTGAGGGCATATATGGTTTTATAGAAAGTGTTGGCGTAAAAACTTCAAAAAGGGCTCAATCAATTGGAAATTAGGAGGGCTAGTACATCTAACCCAACTCCTACACCCATCATTTCCCCAAATACATCCAATCAAAATTTTGTTATAACCATTTCGTTCAACGTAGTTCGAAAGGTCCTGAAATTATGTTTCTAAGGATGACACCCCCCCACAGCCCTTAGGGAGTAAGTTATACCCTTGGGGTATATAAGATTTTTATTGAAAGTATTTTTGTAGAAACTTAAAAAAGGACTTATTCGATTAAAAATTGAGAGGGCTAGTGCTCTTTTTAATAGTCAAAAGTGATCAGAGGGTGAATGCCTCCCCCTGCCCATCTTTTGCCCAAACACTTCAATGAAAATTTTGATATAGCCGTTTTGGCAATGTCATATGATGTAGCCCTTAGGGAAAGAGTTTTAAGTTATGCCCTTATGGCATATAAGATTTCTATAGAAAGTGTTGTCGTAGAAACTATAAAAAAAGCTCATTTGATTGGAAATTGAGACTACTAGCGCTCTTTTTTAATAGTCAAAAGTGATCAGAGGACAAATGCCCCGCCTCCTACCATGTCCACCATTTCCCTAAACCCTTCCAATCAAAATTTTGACATAGCCATTTTGTTCAACTGGGTTTGAAGGGACAGAAAATTACGTCTTTTAGGATGACCATCCCCCCCCCAAGCGCTCAGGGCAAATATTGTTATTTATGCCCTAGGGGCATATAGGATTTCTATAGAATGCGTGGTCATATAAACTTCAAAGGTGGTTCATTGGATTGGTAATTAGAAGCTCTAGTGCCTTTTCATAAAGTCTAAGTGATCAGAGGGCAACTACCCCCTCCCACACACACATGACGTATTTTCCTGAAATGGATGTAAAAAAAAATTGAGTAGATATTTTATTCAATATAGTCCAAATATCATATAACAAGGCCTTTGAGGTAGAAACAAACCCCCAGAGCCTGGGAGAAAGGGTTGTAAGTTATAACCCAGGGGCATTAAAGGTTTTTATGGAAGGGATGGTTATATAAACCATCGACGAGGCTCTTTTGGTTGAACATTGGAAGTTTTAGTTCCATTTAAGAGTCATAAGTGATGGAGGGAAGCTAGCCCCCCTCCCTCCAACTACCCCTTTTAGCCAAACAAATCAGATTAAAATTGTAAGATAGTAAAAAATAGTCCAAAGACAATACCAAAGGGATTACAAAATAATCAGGCTCCAGGTACCGATAGTCTGGTAAATGAGTTTATTAAATATGGTGGCTGTAAGGTTAGAAATAAGTTACTGAAGATTATGAATATGATGTTTTGAAAAAGGAGAAGTACCTAGCATTTTAGGAAAACCATAATTAAGTTACTGTGTAAAAAAGGTAATAAAAGTGAGTGTGGTAATTATTGAGGCATTAGTCTGGTCTCCTTAGGTCGCCAATTACTTGGTAATATGATACTTCTTAGACACAGAGAGGCTGTAGCCGAAGTTATAAGAGAAAAGCAGTGTGGTTTCAAAAAAGGTAGAGGATGTGTTGACCGAATTATAACTCTTAGATTAATAATTGAGAAGTGCCTGAGTTATTAAACACCTTTGGTCCTCAGTTCTATAGATTATGAGAAAGTGTTCGATTCTGTTGATAGAAGAGCTTTAGCGAAGGCATTATCTTATATGGTATTAATTAAAATACTTTTTCCACAAAACACGTTCTTCAAAGAAAAGTAAAGAGCTCTCTTAGGCCAAAAATAAGCAGAGTAAAAATGAACAGACATTACAATAATAGCCAAGTCAAACTCAAAACAAGTACAAATTAATATGAGTAGGGATGATAACCCCGATTCCTTCTCCAGACCAGAAAATAATTCACGCTTTACTGAAAAAAAAGCAAAAAAACAGATGACTATGTTTTGTCAGCTTAATTTACATATACTGATATTTATTCCTTAAAGTTTTGATTATTTTTTATTTTTTAAAGTAAAACAGTGAAAACTATTTATATTACCACCCATTCTGTAAAAAACCTTATATGTTCTTACGGCATACTTTGCAATCCTATCCCCAGGGTGCTGGGGGGTGTCAACCCTAGAGGAATTATTATATGCTATTTGAACTATTTTGAACAAAATAACTATCCCAAAATTTCAATCAGATGCGGTTGGTGAAAAGAAGGGTTGTCAGGTAGGGGAGGGGGGGGGGACAAAAAATGCCCTCCATCACTTCTGACTGTTAAAAAGGAACTAGAAGTTTCCAATTATCCATCAAATGAACTTCTTCTAAAGTTAAATAACCATTTATTCCATAAAAACCTTAAATATACCGTGGTATAGCTTATAGTCCTCAACCCCTGGCTCTGGTGGTTTGTACCAAACCCAAAGCCTTGTTATATGATCTTTGGACTATTTTAAATAAAACTAATGTCAAAAATTTTTTATTTGATGTATTCCGGGATTCACAATGTGTTTTTGGTAGTAGCCCTCTAATCACTTTGTGTTTTAAAATGTGACTTAGAAACCTTGATTACCAATCCAATGAGTCCCTTCCGAAGTATATAGGACAACCCTTTCAATAAAAACTCTATATGCCCCCGGGGTGTAACCTAACACCCTAGCCCTGAGAGCTGTGGGGGAGGGAATGTCTTTTAATTTCTGGACCCTTCAACTACAATGAACAAATTTTTTACCTCCAAATTTTTACTGGATGTCTTTTGGGATGATGATAATGGGGGGAGGGGATGGGGTTTGGTTAATCTCAAATCACTTTTAACTCTTAAAAATGGCACTATAACTTCCAATTTCAAATCAAATACCCCCCATCTGAAGTTTATGTGACTACCCATTCTATGAGAGTCATATATGCCCCCAGGGTATGACTTACACCCCTATCGCCAGGGCACTGGGGGTTATATTAGCCCTAGAGGCATTTTTATGTGTTCTTTGGATTATTCTTTACTATCTTACCATTTTACTCATACTCATTTGGCTAAAAGGTAAAGTTGGAGTGGGGGGGGGGGGCTAGATTCATTCCATAACTTATGACTCTTAAAAGGAACTAAAACTTCCAATGTTCAACCAAAAGAGCCCCCTCTATGGCTTATACAACCATCCCTTCCATAAAAACCTTTGATACCCCTGGTTACAACTTACAACCCTTGCTCCCAGGCTCTGGGGGTTTTGTTTCTGCCTCAAAGGCCTTGTTATATGATATTGGGACTGTATTGAATAAACTGTCAATTCATTTTTTTTAGATCCATTTCAGGACAATACGTCGTGTGTGTGTGTGGTAGCGGGAGAGCTGCCTTCTGATCACTTAGACTTTAAAAAGGGCATTAGAGCTTCTGATTACCAATCCAATGAGCAACCTTTGAAGTTTATATGACCACGCTTTCTATAGAGATCTTATATGCCCCCAGGGAATAACTAACAATCTTTGCCCTGAGCGATGGGGGGGGGTGTCATCCTCAAAACAGTTTCTGGACCTTTCAACCCTGTTGAACAAAATGGCTATATCAAAATTTTGATTGGAGGTGCTTGGGGATATGACGGACATACTAGGGGGCGCATTTGTCCTCTGATCACTTTTGACTATTAAAAACAGCACTAGTCCTCTCAATTTCCAATGGAATGAGCTCTTTTTGAAGTTTCTACGACAACAATTTCTATAGAAATTTTATATGCCATAAGGGCAGAACTTACAACCCTTGCCCTGAGGAGGACAACTATGGCAGGGCATAAGATCCAGATCTATGGACAATGCACGTGATTCTGATTAATGGATAAATCTTCTGGGGTTTGTCTGTTTTGCTGGGTGTTTTCGGACTTAAAAAGATCTTCCTAGCTAATTTATCTACTATGGGCTGCCCTCCCGTAGTAGGATAATATTTGTAGGCATGAATATATATTGAGTCAGAAGTAATAGGCTTGAGATTGCCTGTGCAGGATTTCAACTCTTGTTAATAGAAGAGTATCGCCAAGTGTTGAAAATCATGTTGTGACCAGGATGGGCCCAGGATTGCACAAATCCTCCATTCTCAAACAGTATGCTCTACGTAAAATGTGATTTTACCCCGCTTTCAAAGACTATAAGGAGACAAAGTTTGAGATGGCTCGGGTGCATTTTGCGGATGAAGAATGACATATTAGTATTAATGGGTAGTTACACACAGACAGGGCACCACTGCTGCCATCTATAATCGAGTCTAACAGGACAGGGTCACTGACACCTCATTCAAGGTCAATCAGGAAACTTAGAAATACTGTGGGGAAAATGCGCATGCGCACTGAATACTAACGGTACAATGTTATTGATCTACGAAAATCAGACTAGATTTCAGGGAAATTGATTACATAATCGACGGTGAATTCTATGTGCATTGATCCACTAACGAGACAGGATGACGTATCTCTTTTTAGGTCAATGGACTTACGTCAGGTTTCTCTTACATCGCAATTCAGCCTTGAGATTTTGCTTATACTGAATATGCATTAAGGTCTATGAAGGGGACATGATCAGACTAAATTTCTGGGAAATTGATTGCACAATTGACGGGGAATTCTAATGTACACGAGGAGAATTAAGAAACAATATGGCTTCTCTGGTCTTTAGTGTCAGAGATAAATTAATATTCTATTGAAGCTATAATAGTGTAACTAGAAACACCTTAGATATATTTTCAGAACTTTAAACGAGATAAAGACAGATTGAATTTATTTTACGCGGGAAATATTTTCTTGGGAATTTGAAAAGTGACATCACAAGAGGATGCCAAAACAAAAGGAAAACGCAGAAATTACTTTTAGGGGATTATTTGGGCGAAAACAAATTTTTGGCGTTTTAGGGATTTTTTTGGGGTGAAACAGTTTGAGACATTTTTGAAGATGATTTGAGGTGAAACTCTGTGATCGTTTTAATACACAAGTTCCATTTGAACAGTGTTGTAAGGTCCCCTACCCTTACCAATTCCCAAGGACTAGTCCCCAGCTCCCAAGGACCCCCCCCCCCAATTCCCCCCCCCCCCCGATTTTTTACACTTTTTTTACGCGCTTGAGACACAGAAGGCCCTCCAAAGAGCCCCCAGAAAAAAAATTTCTGCCCCCCCTTTTTTAATACTTTTTTTTGCGTGCCTGAGACACAGAAGGATCCCCAACATTTTTAACGTAAAGAGCGAGGTGTTGAGGAGACCGCCCCTTTTATATACGGAATAATTTATGTCCGTTTTAAGTTTTAATGTTGCTCTTTACTTTCAGTTAATTTAATTTCATGCAACAAATCGATCAGGTTTGACATTCTTCTTACTGGCGCAACAAATTGACATAGCAAAACTGATTAATACATTAAGAGGTACAAAAACTGTGGGGCTACTAGGCCTCCCATTCTGTTCATAGATTCAGACATAAAAACCAAGAAAGACAGGCACTGAAATAAGCAAACGCCTGCCCAGACACACAGTCAAAGAGAGTGAGAGACAAGCACAAATAGATAGATTCAGACATACAAACAGAGAAAGACAGGCACTTTAGACATACAAACCAACAAAGACAGACAGTTAGATATACAAGCACCAACTCTATCAAACAGACAAAAAGAGTGAGAGACACTTAAAAATACATAGATTCAGACATACAAACCGATAGAGAAAGGCAATGAGACAAGCAAACACACGCCCAACCACACAAGCAAAAAGAGTGAGAGACATATAAAAATACAAAGATTCAGACATAAAAACCAAGAAAGATATACACTTCAGACACACAAACCAACGAAGATAAACACTGGGATTTGCAGACACTAACCCAGACAAACAGACAAAGAGAGTGTGAAACACATACAAATGCATAGATTCAGACATACAAACCGAGAAAGACAGACACTTTAGATATAAAAACCATCAAAGAAAACACTGGGACTTGCAAACACCAACCCGGACAAACAGACAAAGAGAATGTCAAACACAAATACATGGATTCAGACATACAAACTGAGAAAAACAGGCAATGGAACAAGCAAACACCCGCCCAAACACACAACCAAAAAGAGTGAGAGACACATACAAATACATAGATTCAGACATACAAACCGAGAAAGACAGGCACGGGGATAAGCAAACACCAACCCAGACAAACAGACAAAGAGAGTGAGAAACACATACAAATACGTATATTCAGACACACAAACCGAGAAAGACATGCACTGGAATAAGCAAACACCTGCCAAGACACACAAGCAAAAACAGTGAGAAACACATACAAATACATAGATTCACACATAGAAACCGAGAAAGACAGAGACTTCAGACATACAAATCAACGAAGAAAAACACTGGGACTTGCAATAACCAACCCAGACAAACAGACAAAGAGAGTGTGAAACATATACAAATACATAGATTCAGACATACAAACCGAGAAAGACCTTCAGATATACAAACCCTCAAGGACAAACACTTGAAATTGTAAACACCAACCCAGACAAACAGACAAAGAGAATGTCAAACATATACAAACACACAGATTCAGATATACACACCGAGACAGACAGGCAGTGGGACAAGCAAACACCCACCCAGACACACAAGCAAAAAGAGTGAAAGACACATACAACTACATAGATTCACACATAAAAACCGAAAAAGACAGCCAATTCAGACAAAAAGACCAACAAAGACAAACACTTGGACTTACAAACACCAACCCTGACAAAAAGACAAAGAGAGTGTGAAACACATACAAATACATAAATTCAGACATATAAACTGTGTAAGACAGGCAGTGGGACAAGCAATCACCCGCCCAAACACATAAGCAAAAAGAGTGAGAGACACAAACAAATACACAGATTCAGACATACAAACCGAGAAATACAGGATCTGGGATAAGCAAACACCTGTCCAGACACAATCTGGCAAAGATAGTGAGAAGCACATACATATACGTAGATTCAGACACACAAACCAACAAATACTTGCACTGGAATAAGCAAACACCCGCCCAGACGCACAAGCAAGAAAAGTAAGAGTCACATACAAACACATAGATTCACACATACAAACCGAGAAAAACAGACACTTCAGACACACAAACACTGGGACCTGCAAACACCAACCCAGATAAACAGACAAAGAGAGTGTGAAACACATTCATATACATAGAGTCAGACATACAAACCGAAAAAGACATGCACTGGAATAAGTAAACACCTGCCCAGACACACAGTCAAAGAGAGTGAGAGACAAGTACAATCAAATAGATTCAGACACACAAACAGAGAAAGACAGGTACTTTAGACATATTAACGAACAAAGACAAACCCTGGAAATTGCAAACACCAACCCAAACACACAAGCAAATAGAGTGTGAAACACATACAAATATATAGATTCAGACGTACAAACAAAGAAAGACAGACAGTGGGAGAAACGAACTCCTGGCCAAACATACAAGCAAAAGGCGTGAAAGAAACAACCAAATACATAGATTTTGACAAACAAACTAAGAAAGACAGACAGTGGGACAAGCAAACATCCACCCAAACACACAAGCAAAAAGAGTGAGAAACACATACAAATACAAAGATTTAGACATAAAAACCGAGAAAGACAGGCGCTGGGATAAGCAAACACCTTCCCAGACACAAACAGACAAAGAGAGTGAGAAACACATACAAATACATAGATTCAAACATTCAAATCGTGTAAGACATGCGTTGGAATAAGCTAACACCCGCCCAGACACACAGTCAAAGAGAGTGAGAGACAAATACTAACAAATAGATTCAGGCACACAAACAAAGACAGACACTTTAGACATACAAACCAGCAAAGACAGACAGTGGGATATGCAAACAGCCGCCCAGACACACAAGCAAAAAGAGTGAGAGACACATATAAACACATAGATTCAAACAAGCAAACCGAGAAAGACAAACATTTCTGATATACAAACCATCAAAGACAAACGCTGGGACTTGCAAACACTAACCCTGACAAACAGAAAAATTGTGTGAGAGACACATACAAATGCATAGATTCAGACATACAAACCGAGAAAGACAGGCAGTGGGACAAGCAAACACACGCCCAAACACACAAGCAAAAAGAGTGAGAGACATATACAAATACTAAGATTCAGACATACAAAACAAGAAAGAAAGACGCTGGGATAAACAAACACCCACCCAGACACACACAGGCAAAGAGAGTGAGAAACACATACAAATACATAGATTCAGATATACAAACCAAGAAAGAAATTCACTGAGATAAACAAACACCCGTTTGGACAAGGGTTGCAAATTATGCCTTGAAGGCCTATAAGGTTCTTATATCCAAATTATATTTGTCATTTTTGTTATATTGAAAAACATATATTTTATCAGGGGGCTTCAATTCTTCAAGGTATAAACAAAAAATAGAAGTAAAATCACTGTAATAATCCAGGTAACTGGAAGAAACTAATAAAAATCAACTGTAGGCTACCCATTTAATATGTTATGATTAATAATTTCTAGAAGTCTCAGCAATTAAATGTTTTGTTAGCATATTTTTTCATTTTTGCAATGTTACAACGACGGAAATTAAATTTTAAATGTATTCTTATTTTCATTAAAGCTTAAATGAAAAAAATGACTTTAAAAGCTAAACTAAAAGTTTAAACTAAAACTCTAAACTAAAACTAAACTAAAACTTAACTAAAACTAAACTAGAACTCTCAACTAAAACTCTAAACTAAAACTCCAAACTAAAACTCTGAACTAAAACTAAACTAAAACTCTAAACTAAAATTCTAAACTAAAACTCTACGCTGAAATTCTAAACTAAATTCTAAACACTAACTAAACTAAACTAACTAAAACTCTAAACTCAAATCCTAAACTAATACTCTAAACAAAAACTCTAAGCTAAAACAAAATCTAAACTAAAACTCTAAAGTAATACTCTAAACTAATAGTCTAAATCAAAACTCTAAGCTAAAATTCTAAACTGAAACTCTAAACTAAAACGGTGGTGTCGATAACCAGCCATACAGTACAACTGGGACAGCCGAGTAGTGTCGCAAATATTACCACTGTGACAGCCACGTAGTGTTGACAAGCAATCATAGAGTACCATCGATACAACCACACAAAAAAAATCAATTAAAAAAAAGAAGTGTTACTAGAAATATTATTTTTCTAATAGTAAAAATCACGACTAAAATATCTATATCATTGTCATTTTGTATTTCGAAAATATTAACTGTGTTTTTTTAAGCATATTTCATGCCATTCAAAGACATGTAAAAAAAGGAAAAAAAGATTATATTTTAAAAATACAAAAACTAAAAGTAAAATAAATGATCTTCAAAAAAGTCTTAATAAATTGGGGGAGGGGCTACGAAGTCGAGGGAGGGGTATTGAAGCCCTCGGAGGTTGGGGTCCTTGGTGGCAGGGGTATGGATGACTAATGACTGTCGTATCAGTGCCTAAAATGCATGCGAGTTTATTAATTCTGACTTTATGTATATTCCCAATGCTAACCAATATGTTATATTAGCTACACTCCTCACTTGATACCTGTGTATTATAGCGACTACACGCATAAATTTAAAATTTTCGCGTTAAACTCACTTAATGGAAATTTTCTATAGAAATGTAGAATCAATTTCATCCGACCCAATTAAAAAAAATGTATTTCTTGAGGGAGTCACCATTTCCTCAGATTTACCTTTTGTTAGTAAGTGATTAAAGTTTTAACCCTTTCTCTCTTTGGAAATTTGAATAATTATTTTCATTTGAATTTATCGGGATATCCTCATGCATGCAAGAATTATGTGACAAATTCCAAGTCAAGTCTGTAATTCCAATTATGTGACAAGTCTGTAATATGTCTATCGACAGAATTTTAACACCTATCGGTAAAGTAAGTCAAACACCTTCTCTTGTAGTTCTGGGTGGAGTTCAATAGTCTCCCAAATATGGACTTCGTCTCGGATAACAAGGGTTTCTACTACTGTCACCGTACCCTTAATACTCAGCTATTTATTATGAGAGTTTATGAGCTTTTTATTATCGAGCTATTATGAGCTATTCATTATCTTTTTGTGGAATAGAATAGTATATGATCTATTGGCTAAAATAGCACAAAAGCTAGCATAATTACGTCAGAATTACCACAACAAAACAAATGCTATGGTATTAACATAAAACAAAAAATTGAATCAATAATAAAACAGATGTTAGGAGATGAGCAAATATGAGTATTGTGAGCTATTTATTATCGTCCTTTTCTTCAGAAATATTATTTTGTAGTTTTCAGTAGTTGTCAGTGAGCTATTTATAATCGTCCTTTTCCAAAAGGGGGGTTATTTTGTAGTTTTCAAATTTTTTCATTCATTTTCTGTAGTACTCTGCATACATTCAAGCATGTTTAAACGGCGAAAATAAATTCTTATTATTATTATTGAAAGACCAATGTTTTTGGTTTGGAAATATTTCTGTGGAGGGAGAGATTGAAAATGCGAAGCAGCATGTTAAAACACTCTACCTACACTTGCGGACCAATCCTTAGGGATCGTTACTTTTCATACTGAAATGGTCAAAATAAAAGAGAAATAATATTTTAGGACACACGAATGTGTTCCAACTGTTTCAGTTTTATTTTTGACAAGTCCATAGAGGAATTATCCCCGGATATTTGTTTTATGTCAGGGGTCTTGCAGTAGCCTATGCTTATATGGTCAGACTGCTTATTCATATATTGTGTGGTTACGGTTGAAGTGGACCTCTCTTGGTAGAGTAAGAAAAACAACTCAGCATTTTTTTTATATTTTTTGTATTTTATATCAGTATTTTGATAATCAGATTTTTTGTTCTGTTTATAAGCTATTGGCAATCAATGTCTCCTTAGAAAGAGTAAAATATATACATTGGTATTCCTTTTTTATTTTTAGCCTTTTTGCTCTCTCTGTTTCTTATTCTAACTCTTCGTATTCATTGCTTCTTTTTTTGTTCATTTGCTTGTTTATTCATTTGCTTTATTAGTTACAGATAAGATCTACTGTAGTTGAAGAGAAGCAGGACAACTTATTGGAAAACAATTCCCGTTGAAACTTTCCTCCTTAAAAATATTATTGATAAAACTGACCATCTTTTCTTGGTTCATTCAAAAGGGGGTGAGGTACTTCCCCAGTGGTTTGTGACTGCTACTCGACATTAGTGGCTCCCTCCTTGGGTCCTTTGGATTGCTATCAAGCATGAGTTCTTGTATTTACCACTATTTGAAAATAAGGAAGGGCCATGTTCGTTATTGGCAGCGTTTGATATACTTAGGGGTTTTGCAGCAATCATCTTGAGTCATGATTAACCTACTATATCAATGATGGGAAAGGGTAGGAAATGTGCAGAAATTATTGTAAAAGTAAGAGTGGGGAAGAAATCAAGGAAATGTTAATGCACTTGAACGAAGACAAGGGCGGAAGTGTTCCTAATTTAAAAGAAATTTGAGAGTTCTGAGTAAAAGACCGACAAAACTTTTCAATAAAGTTGTAAACTTAAACAGAAATGAATTAAGCATCTTTGATTCATTTCCCAGAAAAATTCAGCTATTTGTTTGTGCGATATTATATTGGCGCAAACACTGTAAAGTCAGTCATAACTATATTGATGCACTGGTTTCAATGCCAGTCGTAGCTGGTGGTAAATCTCTATGGCCGAAAATGTAGGGAAATGTTTGTCTTATTGGAAAGAGATGACTCGAAGACTTATGTAATATCAGTATCACATTTGACAGAAAAGTGGTTAACAGCTATTCAGAATTACAAATCGTATTTCTTCTGACAACATATTTTAACCGTTTGCTTCAATGTCCATATGAAGAACCAGATGCAATAGCGCTTTACAATGGAGTGTTCTTGCCCAACGCTACTGTCAGCGAAGGATGGATCGAAACCCTCTGTAGTTTCAAATCTGTTTATGATGTCATAATTGATATTACAGAATTGACACACGATATCAATTGATATATTATTATTTATATGAACATTTTGTGCTTGCATTAGTGCTTAAAGGTCAATATGGTGGAGTTTTCATGTTTGCTCATGATACATTTTGCATGCCGAAATAGAAAATTTCCATTAAAAGTACTTAGTGTAATTGGAAGCATTTGTCACTAATTGACAATAAAAGTAGAAGAGGGATAAAAGAAAACAAATCTGAAGTAACTGACGCAAAAAACAGTTCTACCAAGACAGAAATCATAGGCAGCGCACAGCGCTGCCTTAGTAAAGAGTGACGTAAGCACATTGTTTTTTCACTGAGGTACTTTGCATGGGACTTGTGGTAGAAACGTCCAAAGGGTTCACTCGATCTGAAATTAATAGTTGTAGTGACCTTTTCACAAATAAAATTAAAAAATATTTTCCACAAAACAAGTTTCTGAAAGAAAAGTAAAGAGCTCTTTTAAGCCAAAAATAAGCGGAAATAGAGTCAAACAATCTTCTCAGTGTAAAACTCCCACAAATCACTATCAATAAGTAACTGATCTTAAAATCCAAACACACTATGTGCATGTGGGTTGTCAAAAGCGCGTATATTTGGAGTGACTTAAAGTATTTAGTTGGAACTTGTATGTACACCCTACTACTACCACTATTACTCCCACCACTGCTGCTACTTCTATTACTAATATTTGTATTTTGACTGCTACAAGGACTTATTAAGGTGAAAATTTCAGAAAATTTTGGGGGACAGTTTGAACTAAATCAAAGTATTCTAGGATCATATTGGTTGTCCAAAGGTCATATCGCAGTATCCAGACAACGGCTATAATTTATTAAGTTGAAACTTCCCTGGCATGATGAGGGGGGTTTACAACTGATGAAAAGTCAATTTGTGTATACTTCTACTTCTGCAAATATTACAACTGCTGCTATTACTCCTGCTACAACTATAATGACTCCTATTACTAATAAGGCTAAAAGTATGAAGGCCAAAACTTTAGGGAGTATTGACGGAAAGTTGAATTAAATCAAACCACAGTCTGTGCTCGTAGGTTCTCAAAAGAGTGTTTTAAAGTAATGACTTAGGGTATTCAGTCAGAACATTTAGGAAATGACCAATTGACAAAACGGCAAATTATGCACGCTACTACTATTTTCACTTTGACTAATAATAAGGCTAAGGGTAATAAGGTGAAAATTTCAGGAAATGTTGAGGGGGAAGTTGAACTAAACTAGAAACAATAGGTACAAACAGGTTGTTAAGAGGGCGCATCAGCAGTATCAAAGAGACGAATTAGGCTATTAATTGGATTTTCAAGGGCATGATGAGAGTGATATTGAAGAGACCAATAAGTAATACGTGTGTGCATACTGCTAATGCTACTGGTACCACTGCTACTGTTCTTACTATTGTTATCACTAGGGTTAAGGGTATGAACTTGGACATTTTAGGTATTATTGAGGGAGAAGTTTAACTAAATCAAAGCAGACTGTGCTCATAATGGTTGTCAAAAGAGTTTATACTATTTTTGCAATTGAGTAATAATTGTGTATTTATGTGTGTATTTTTATCGAAAACAACTCCACATTTTTTCGGGAAAATTGGCATCCTGATATATTTTGGTCTAAAAAACGATTTAGATAGGTCAGAAGTCTGAGAAAATTCGTTAAGAGCCTTAATTTTGGGGAAAAAAAATCGCATTGCTCCAATAATCAAATATCTTTGAAAAAACTGTATGCATGAAAAGACATTAAATTGCGTAAAATGTAAAAAACTGGGAATTGCAAAAGATTTGTATATATTTTAACGAGCATTACAATAGGTCAGTAACCTTAAAAAAGAAAACCAAAATTTTGAAGCTTAGTAGAAAATCGGCGTTGGAAATCGGTCTTGCTCCAATAATCAAATATCTTTGATTAGCTGCATGAAAAGACATCAAATTATATAAAGAACAAAACTGGTAATTGCAAAAAATTTGTTCATATTTTAACAAGAAATTACATAAATTCAGAAACCTTAAAAATGAAAACCAAAAATTTGAAGCTTAGTAGACAATATGCACATACCATTTTCATTTCATACTCCAAA
This sequence comes from Artemia sp. Qi Xiang Cuo, assembly GCF_049724085.1. Lineage (NCBI taxonomy): Eukaryota > Metazoa > Arthropoda > Branchiopoda > Anostraca > Artemiidae > Artemia > Artemia sp. Qi Xiang Cuo. The sequence goes on from NC_142800.1 coordinate 10,270,940, forward strand.
AACATCATTACCGAATTTCTTTTGTTATAACTACATGCAATGTCTTTTTAAGACATGAAAAAAACTTAATCGTCGAAACTTTTGAATCGCAAAAGTTATTATGTCAACGGAAAAATATTCGTGGTGCCTGAGCAATAACTTTAACATTTTAATTCAAACCTGAAAAATGCCTGAAAATTTTTAAATTAGTTTATTATTTTGTTATATAAAATCAACTCGCTACAAGATTGAGCATACAGATTTGAATGCAACCAGTCATATAATCTCGGTCAGAGCGCCCATTAAACAAAAATTTACAATCATTACAAATGATAATTCTTTGGAGCCACCTGAACTATCTGGTGCGATAAAACCAGCAGCATGGACCATCAAATCAGACAAGACCTATACCGGCAGTTAAATCAAAGGGCATTGCTAAATTGTCTGAAGTAATCAAAATCCAATATCAAGAATAAAGACAAGTGTGTCGATATGCAACAAGGAGTATCAAAACGTGTCAAAATGAAAATGAAGAGCAAAGAAATGGGCGGTTAGAAAATATGCAAAAACACGAATTAGAACGTGTCAAAATAAGGAGCAAAGACACGTTCGGCTAGAAGACAAGCGACACCGAGAATCTGAGTGAGTCAAAAATTACAATGAAGAGCAAAGACACGGGCTCATACCATCAAGAAAAGGTGACGCCATGTCATCATGACACAGCTCAAATTACTTGAGATTAGAAGAAAAACAACGATAAGAATCCATATATAGAGGCCTGCCATATGCCAACTGTCGGACCCCGGCGATGAACCCGCCGGGATCCCAGTACTTCATTATATTTGAGGAGTGGCCAGAGCATGGATTTGGAATTTATAGGGTTTGTTTTAGGGTAAGTTGAGCCCACCAAAAGTCAATATTAACAACATGTCACTGCTTCTACTACGTCTATTGCTACTGCTCATACTAGTACTACTTCTACTAGTATTTATACTGTTATTACTGCTGCTAAAGCTAAGGGCATTAAGAAGAAAATTTCAGGGAATTTTGCTAGGTTGCTGGACGAAAAAAAATACTATGTCCATGCAGGTTTTCAACAGGATGTATCAACAATACCCCAGTTGGCGACTACAGAATTGAGTTGAAACTTTCAGCGTGTGTTGAGGAGAGTATGAATAAAATAAAATGTACTATGTGCATATTGCTACTAATGCTACTATTACAGTTATAGGTACTTCTGAAGCTAAAGGTATTACGGTGAAGCTTTCACAGAATATTTAGGGGAATACAGAACGAAATCAAAACATATTTTGAGCATGCAAATTGACAGAAGAGCGTACCAGAAATGTCTCAGGAACAGCTTAGATCATTAAGTTGAAACTTACTGGGTATGTTGAGGCCGATTCTGAAAAAAAACAATAGGCACTACGTGCGTACTACTGCTGTTACTGATGAGGCTAATGGTTGTAAATTAAAATTTTCAGGGAATTTTTTGGGGAGTTTTAAGTAAACTGAAACACTCTAAAGAGCATGAATGTTGTCAAAAGGGTATTTAAGCAATGTTGGAACCCTTGGTCCCAGTTTGTCAGATAAATATCCCTCCCAGATTCATTTCTTTAGACCCCTTCATTATTTTCCTTCTTTAAGTAATAAATGTTAATTTTCTTATTATTTTTCGACACCATTTTGGGTCCTTTTAACTGCGTGCGTGTTTAATTGACCACGAGGGAAAAAGTGCGCAGTTAGGGAGATTGGCCAGCATATTAGGAGCCCTGGGATTGGTTGGAAAGATTCATTTACCACCCCTAGTAACCCCACCGCGTGCTGCGGTTAGCGGGCTGGGTGAATTTGTCATTTTTCCGTTAGTTCATTTTTATACAGCGTGAGTGTTAATACAGTAAGCCTTTTCTATGTACCTATTTTAGTTTTCAGCTTAGGCCGAGACTAAAGGGTTAATTAGAAAATCTTATCGGTAAACTTTGGCTTTAAATGGGGCCATAGACCACCCAATCACGTTAGTATAAAGGAACCGTTGGAGTAATCGCGGAAATCCCACTAATTTAGGGCCAAAGAGGGATCGTCCCCCTCCAGTAAGTGGCATAGCAACTCTTTGCGCCATTTTTGCCTTTAAAAGTGGTGACCCCGCACAAAGAACCTCCAATAAGTGGTGCCAGCGGTGCCCACACATCCAATAAGTGGTGGCAGCAAGTTAAGGTCCTATAAGTAAATCTGATAATTAAAGAAATTCCATACTTTCGAAGAGACAGGGAAATTTAGCCTACAAAAGTAGCTTATTGTAGTTACAGAGGCGAAACATAAAAATCGTACAGAGAAAATTTTCATCCGATATGCACCTAGTCATATAATAATAGAGAATAAAATTTAATAATCAATAAATTACGAGAATAATTAACTTGGGAGACAAGGGAAGGTGAGCCCCCCACAGATAATCGACAAATTCAGAGAAAAGAATTTTTCACAAAAGGATAAAAAGAAACATTGATAAAAGGATTTTCATTTGAACGAAAGACGTTAAATAAACCTTAAAATAATGGCAGACAAACGAAGAAATCAGACAAGATCTACCGCGGTAAAACAAAACTCGAATTCAGAAACACAATTGTATGCCACTCCAGCTGGAAATACCCTAAGAAAAAAACCATCAGATAGAACCATATATCACTCAACAGGTGAAATAGACATTTCTGAGACGAGTGAAGAGGATATTTTTAAACCAAAATCAGTAATAGAGCGATCCCCGGTACGAACCAGAGAAGAAGAGAAAAGTCTAAAACAAGTGCAGAAAGAATTACTCGCAGATAGAGAAATCCAAACAAAAGAAACAGTGGCGATACCACATGAAAAAAAATTATCACATGAAAGAACGGGTCTAACAAAACAAACTCACCCTTCAAAGAAGGTACAAAAAGTAGGGGAGTTGGGAGGAGAAGCTAATATTATACAACGAGTGGACTCAGAAAACGAGTTAAGAGAATATAATAACAGTGAATAAAAAACTATGCAGGCAGAAAATATTAGAGGAAAAAAAGGAAAAAAAATATGAGTATTTTTGTATTAAACTGACAAAGAAAACTGATTTCATTTTTTTCTGATTAATTTTTCTTGCAATTTTGTGTGAGGGGACCGCGCTATCTAAACCATAACAAAACTAACTTAAAATCATATAACCTAATCTATTCTAGCAAAACAATCAGCTGTGCTACCATCTATAACTATAGCAAAACAGTTGGCAAAAGAAGTTTGATAATGCTGTATCAGACAAGAGTTTAAATATATAATACAAGATTCTGGTTGTACTTGGCAAGATTTTACGGTTTTTGATAGCATAAGTCTAGATTTCGATAATACCAGACTAGTTTTCAAAATGACAGAAACTATATTGTTAATTTCAAGAAACATTTTGGTTGTACCACGCAAGATTTTCCTTGGAATTACTTTCAAGATTTTGATAATACCATATAAAATTTTGATAATATCAGAGAGGATTTTGATTATGTCTCACAAGATGTTGATTGTAATTGACAAGATTTTGTAGAACCATGCTATATTTTGATAATGGAACGCAAGTTGTTTGATAATATCAGCGAAAATTTCAGTTATCCCAAGAAAAGATTTTGATAACACTTGGCAATAATTTGATAATAACAGACACAATTTTGACAGTACCATGCAAGATTTATCAATATCGGACAAGTTTTAATAGTATCATGCAAAGTTTTGATAATATCACAGAGAATTCTCATTATACTAAGCGAGATTTTGAAAATGTAGCAAAAGATTTTTGATAAATCTGAAAATATTTGATGATACCACAGAGGATTTTGGTAGCACTTGGCAAGACTTTGATAGCACTAAACACATTTTGATAGCACCATTCTAGACTCTGATAATATCAGACAAGTTTTGAGATGTTTGATAATATTAAGTAAGATTTTCCTACTCCCACACAAGATTTTGATAGTCTTGATATTAGTAAGACAAATTTTGGTAGCATTATGTCCAATTTTGGTAATAGCAGACAAGATTTTGATAACACCGTGTCAGATTTTGACAATTTCAGACACGTTTTGATAATACCAAAAAATATTTTGTTAATATCACGTAAGATTGTGGTAATGTAATGCAAGATTCTGTCAATAACTTGCTAGATTTTGATAATGCCATGTATAGTTTTGATTATATTATGGAGGATTCTAGTTATATCAGGTGAGATATTGAAAATACAGGGCAAGATGTTTGATAATATCACACAAGATTTTGATAATACTGCTTAAGATTTCAGTAATATTTGGCAAGATTTTGATCAGAAATGATTTTGATAAAACCATTATAGACTTTGATAATATCAGATATGTTTTGATAGTAACAGATCATACTTTATTAATATCAAGTAATATTTTGCTAGCACCAAGCAAGATTTATTTTAATACTTTCAAGATTTGATAATACGATGACAGATTTTGATAATACCAGAGGGGATTTTCATTACGTCTGACAAGATGTTGACAGTAATAGACAAGATTCGGTATTACTCTGCAATATTTTGGTACTGCAACGCAAGCATTTTTAAAATATCAGACAAGATATTGATAGTTCCAAGCAAGGTTGTAATAGTACTTGTCAAGATTTTGATAATATCAGACATAATTTTGATACCACCATGCGAGATTTTAATAACATCAGACAAGTTTTGATATTACCAGAAAATATTTTGTTTATAGCAAGTATAATAATCACATACAAGATTTTTTAATAACTTGCAAAATTTATGTAATGCCAGAGATGATTGTCATATAATTTCAGAGACCACACTGCCTTTCCATGACGATAAAATAAAAGTTCAAAATAGGGATAAAATCCTTTTTAATAAACAGTGTATAGAAACTCACAAAAATACCATATATTTCGGTCACATATGCAGTGACCGTCATCAGTAGTAAAACTAAACTAAAACAATTTAAAACAAAAGTTTATATACGAAATCAAATAAAACTACATATTGTTTAATTCTCTAATTCTTTTCAAAGCAAAGGCGGAAGCTAGCCTCCTTGACATTCTGGGATTCAGTTCATTAGCGTTCAATGATATAACATTTCAACAAAGGCCAACTACATTGGGTGAATTGAACTTTACTCGGTCAGATTTTAATAAATTATCAAAGATAGAGTTCAGCCCAAATTCACCTGTATCCCGATTCAAAGCAATATTCTTGAATAAGATTTTCTTTATTTCAAGAGTTTCACGAAAATTTTGCTTTAACCCCAGATCCCTAGAAATCAAAGAGACATTCTCGAACAAAATAAAATGGTCTGGAAAATTGAAAATATGTTCTTCGGCTTTAAAGCAAGATTCTAAGTCTGAAGATTTTACTTCAGCCCTTTCAGAACATATTTTCAATTTTTCAGACCATTTTATTTTGTTCGAGAATGTCTCTTTGATTAACTCCCAGAACCTGGGAGTTTGTTTCAGCTCCAAAAGGCTTGTTATATGATTTTTGGGCTATTTTGAATAAAATCGCTATCTAAAGATTTCTATTGGATACATTACTGGAAAAACACGACGTGAAGGGGGAGGGGTAGCTGCCCGCTGATCACTTTGATTCTTAAAAAGTGCACTAAAACTTCTGATTACAAATCCAATGAGCCCCCTCCGAAGTTTTCACGACCATCCTTTCTATAAAAACCTTATATGCCCTCAGGATATAACTTACAACCCTTGCCCTGAGGGCTGAGGGGGAGCTGTCATCCTCAAAGACACAATTTTTTGACCCTTCGGCTACGGTAAACAAAACGGCAATCTCAAAATTTTTTATTGGATGGTTTGGAAAATGATGGGCGTGGGGGGGGAGTTGCCCTCCAATCACATTTGACTATTAAAAAGGACGCTATCCCTTTGAATTTTGTATCGAATGAGTACATGTCTAATGAGTCGTTCCTACGGCAATTCCTTCTATCCGCAGTGTCCTGGTCAAAAAGGCAGCACTGTTGCGCTGCATATGACAGAAAAAAACATTAATCTCCAAAATATCTTTGCATTAATAGTAAAGATAAATATATTGGTTAGAAGACTGAAGGTAAATTGTAGTAATAGAGACCAAACACAAGAGAAGACAAAAATTTATGCGCAGAGAACCAAGTTTTCGTAAAAATTATTTCGGTTATTATACGAAAACGAAAGAAGCTGTTAATAATAAATGCTTCAAATCTGTCTCCGCGTTTTCTTTGTTTTAAAACGTAAATAAACCTTTTTATACTTTTTTAATTGTATTTGGAGGGAGGGGGTTACATTCTAGTTTAGGAGATTTTTGTTATCTTGGTATGCAGTGGATTTAAGAGAATAAAAATCTCAGGAATGCATCCAAAACCCTAACAATTTCCTGAGATAATATTGTGAAACATTTACCTTCACACCTTCTCCCTCCAGAGGCCCCTGATGACCTTTAATAATGTTTGATCTATTTAAGTGAAACCGTACAAAATAGATGCAGAAAAGTATTTTGAACCTAAAACCTTTGCTCAATCCCATTTTATTAGGTTTTAAAGACATATAAAACTATTTCTTAATTTAGGGAAAAAAAACCTTGATATGCCTGAAAGAATCTAACAAAATAACAGGACTTATATTTCCAAAAACTAAGGCTTTAATTCCAATTGAACGGCTATTGTGTTTCAGGAGTCATGTTCAAAGAATTGGGACGAAAAATTAAACGTTCAAATGGAGATAAGTCCATTTATTAGACAGTGAAAACAGATACAAAAGTATGGATATTTGAACCATATACACAGCAATCGTCATCAGCATATATGTAATCAAAATGTCCAGACTTTTGTATCTGTTTTCACTGTCTAATAAATGGAATTATCCCTATTTGAACGTTTATTCATTCGTCATAGAAAGGCAGTGTGGTCTTGGAGAAAATACTTAAATGAAGATATTACGTCAAAAATTTGGACCAAAAGTCAAACTTTAGCTTAGAGCTAGGGATTGAAGAAAAACCCCCTCATCTTGTTCCTTTAGCTTTTTATGTTGTTCCTATCTTTCAATCGAAGACTGTTTTTTTTTAATTTAAAATACTAAAACTAAAAACTCACTGTCTGAGGCCAACATAGCTACTCACAATCCTCCTCCATCCAAATATATTCAAAGCCTCGCTTTTTACACCCTCCCAGGAAGATCCCATTTCATTTAAATCTTCTTTATGACGTCCTACCACCCCAGACGAGGACGACCTGCTTTCCATTTAGCCCTAGATGGTTGGATGAAAAGGACAATACTCGGCAATCTGTCATCGTTCATCCGCACAATGTGCCCTAGCCATCTCAACCTTTCATTTATTATAGCCCTGGAAAGCAGGATTGAATCATATTTTTCGTACAGCCTACTGTTTGCAATACGGTCAGTCAGCCGGATACCCACAACAATCCGTAGGCAATTTCTCTGGAAAACATCTAGCAAATCTTCATCCACTTTTCGGAGCGACCATTAAAATAAGATTTTCAATTAAACGTGACTAAGTAAATTTAGGTCTCATATTCTGTATACATGCTGACGTTTTAGAAATGATTTAAAACATTTTTACCATCATCTCACGAAAGCCCTTATTTCGAATCATAAAGGCTACCTGTCAAAGAATTTCGCAAAACCGTAAGATTTGAAACTATTTCTCACTAATAAAGCAACACACCAGGCATTTACGTGGAGGGGAAGGGGGCTTGGAGCCTAGCATTCCTCAAAATTCTAAATTTTCCCAAGTTTCCGAAAATGAGGGCCCAATGACTCTCAATCAATCAATTTATCAATAATAAAAACAAAACAATTAAAAAAAAAATTCTGGGTGTGGATGTGATGAAAATTCTAGGGAAAATAGATTCATCAATTGAAAATCCTAAGAAGAAAAGCATCTCTAGACGAGTATGAGTTTGATTTTTAAGGAAGCTTAACATAAATTTGATCATGGTTTATCAACCTTCTTGGTTGATCATGGTTGAAAGTTTATCAACCTTCAACTATCATGGCTGATCCACTGGTCAAGAATCGACGCTAAGTACTTGACGCAAAGTAAAAGCTAGTATTGAAGAAGATGTGTCCGCCCTTATTGTAGCAAGAATTAAAACCGTGCTGATATTTCAGAGTTTATACCCCACTAAAAAAAATGGAGAATTAAGTCACATGCAGTAGTTACTTAGCAATCAAATTTCAGGAAATGTTTTTAAATACATGTATACGAAGTTTCTTTTCTTAATACAACTAAGCTTTTGCTTGTTCTCTACTAGTTTTTTCTGGTATTTCAAAAAATGAGTAAAAGAAAATTTCTGATTTTTTTTCTAGTAATAAGTCCTTTAGAAATACTGCTAATTAAAGGTTAAATATATGCATAAGAACAAGCTCGTGGAAACAAAATCAATATTTTATATTCAGATAAATGATATCTACCTTTTTTTATATACAGAAAAGAGTAATATTAAAAATTACGCATGATGGTCTTGAGCAAACGATGATTTTGACAAAATTCAAAAGATAAGTTGTAGATGGGCAGCTTTACAGCCCACACGGATAACCGAATGCCTGAATAGAAATATCTTTCCTAACTTAAAAATAGCTAAAAATATTAAATAAATAAGATACTATTTTAAAATTAATGCGATATAGTTTTGAATTAATTAAAAGATTCAATGTCTAAACCTGAAGCTCCTGAAAAGCATGTTTTATACTTAGGATCAGAGTTATAAGTCTAGCTGACTTGATACACGACTTGGAAATGTTTAAAGTAGAGGAGACACCCTTTTGAATAGCACAAATGTACATAGTGTATTTTGATTTAGTTAAGCTTCCCACTAACCGTATCCTGACAGTTTTAACTTAATACCTTTAGCCATTCTTAAAGTATGACAGATATACCCTTTTGACACTTTGGATGTACATAGCGTCTTTTGATTTAGCTCACTATCCGCAACAGCTTACCCTCAACTTCCAACCTAATACCCTCAGTTTTTCTAGGGATGCTGTACAGACACCCTTTTGACAACCTGGATACACATCGTTTCTTTTGATTTAGTTTTACATCCCTCTCAACTTACCATGAAAGTTTAAAACTTAATATCCAATTGCATTCCAGAGATATTGCATCTGGGTCATTTTGACAACCTGGATGCAATTATACTCTTTTTATTTAGTTCAATGGTAGTAGAAATAGTAGCAGCAGCAGTCACAGTAGCAGTAGTAGTAGAAGCAGTAGCAACAGTCACAAGCAGTCTCAGGTGAAGTCACAAGTAAACACAGTCACACGTGGTTGCAGTTCCAAGCAGTCGCAGTCACAAGTAGTCACAATCACTGGTAGCCACAGTCACTCTGTCAAGTAGGCGCAGTCACAGTTGCAAGTAGTTACAGTTGTAATTAGCTGCAGAAGCAAGTAGTTGTTGTAGTCGCATGAAGTCGTAATCGAAATGCCAAGCAGTCGCAGTCAGAGTCACAAATAGTAGCAGTCGACACTGCTTGCGCCTCTGTGTCATAAGATTAGCGTTATATCTTGACACAATAGGACTTAAGTCCGGAGCTGAATTACAACTTGGTAAAAAAAAAATGATAGCAATTTTTTTTTTTTATGCATAGTTTATATAGAAAGCAATTAAGAAGAATGTAAGGCCCGTAACAACTAATATATATTTTTCTTAAAGAAAAGAAGATATGCAATAAAAATAATAACAGAACATGCAAATAGAGAAGCCATAATAAAAAGAGTTAATTATTCAAATGTTCTATGCTCGATGTATGATTCCTTACTCCGCCAAATATTGATCCAACAAAACTTGAGTCAGGAAAACTATTAAGGAAGGACATGGAGCTTGCCCGTTTCAATCTGAAAGAAAATTTAATGATTCAATTATAGAAGAAGAGGAAGATGAATACTCCTCGGACATAATGTTATAAACTGCTTCATATTTACAATTAAGTTCAAGCCGCAAAGAGCTTGGTCGGTCAAATACTTTCAGAGTGCCAAGTAATTCCCCAGTATGGTCTAGGCCTTTTTGGACTCTTCTAGTTTATTAATCACGCAGACTTAATCACTTATTTTGCCTAAATTAATTACTTGTTTCGGTGAAATCATGAAATGTAACAATGAAATTGCCATAAAAATGACAAAGAAGATTAGGGTGGCTACAGTGAGTCAAAAGATGATATGCTACATAAAATGACTTTTAAAAAATAACAAGAAATACGTTTTGAAGTAATTACTGTAAGCAAGTAATTTTTTCTCTAGTTGATTGGGCATTAAAGTCAAAATCACCCAAACATATATATAATGAGCTCATCTATATAATGAGCTCATCTCATATATATAATGAGCTCATCTATATAAACATATATATAATGAGCTCATCTTCTTTAGAAATTTTAATTATTAATGAACAACCTGAAAAGATAATCCCTCAAACTATAGAAAAAAGAAAAAACAACTAAGAGAACCCAGAATAATCGAACAAGACGAACTGGAACAAAAGGCAATTGCATAACTTTACCATTTGTTCCTAATTTATATCAAACATTAGGGAAAGAATAAAAAAAAAAAACAGAATACCGGAAGACACGTAATTCCAAAAAAAAAAAAGCGGTGTACATAAAAAACCTTTAACAAAATACCTTTTACCGAATACCCGAAGACACATAATTCCAGAAAAAAAAACATCCAAAGTAAGGCATATAAAATACTTTTTTCTAGAGGGAGATTTTATTTGGGTACACGCTAAAATTTAGAAAATAGACCTCGTTCGCTCGTTATTCTCCAACTTTCGTCACGCTTAGTCAGAGCAAGCTCAAAAAGTATCTACAATTTTTGTTTGAGAAAAGGAAATAAAAAAAAAAAAAAAAAAAAAAAGTTCTAGTTCAGATCAAGGAGTATGGGTAGCGTCAGGGACGTACTCCGGGGGGGGGGCTCCTGGTCCCCCCCCCCCGAAATCTCAAGATTTTTTTCATTTTCCTATAATTTTCTGATTTTTTTCACAGAATAATGGGTTTGAAGGATTTGCCCCCCCCGAAACAAATTCCTGCGTACGTGCCTGGGTAGCTTATAAGAGTCGATTAATGAAAAAAAAAATCGACGCCATCTAGCGGTTGGCGACACTTGGCCTTTTTCGAGCTCTGTAATCGTTTTTTTTTTCAGGAACTGAGCTCAGACCCTTATTACTACCCTACTTTTACAACTACACTAGTTGAACTAATAATACATATTATTACACTGAAAAATGCTAAGTGTCGCCAAATATTAGATGGCACTGATAGCTGTTTTGTCGACACTAGCGTCTGTTTCCACTCCTTACAAGTTACCCACACCCTTACGTTCAAATCTTGTAAATCAGGGAAGATTCAGAGAAACGGATGAAACTAAACAAACAAACATATTTTCGTTAATATTACGGGTTTAAAATATTAGTTGGGTTGAATTATCGCATAACATCTTCTGAATTACCACAGCCGATGTTATCAGAAAATTGCAACATAATAAAAAGACATAAAAATAGGAAATAGATTGAGAAGCAGAGAACTAAGAAAGAAGCGAAGCATCTTGATAGAAGCAAAGAGATAAGAAAAAAGAACAGTATTTACATGAAGCAGTATTAGGACATTTACGTCACCACAGTCTTCTTAAGACTTACAAAAGGCACTGGTAAAGGGCTTAGTTTAATATGGGACAGGAGGGCAACTGTCCCCCATACCTCAGTTTGCCCCCAGAGACCCCAGTGACCCCCAGCTGAAATTTAGTTTCTTCAAAAATCTGTTTAAAACTAAGATAAGTCTGCCTAACTCAAGCATCCACAGAAATGGGTAACTTTTCTTTAATATATCTTTAACTTGATGGTACTATATGGTTCATTTTTAAGTTTTCACTGTAATTTTTAATTGATTTGGGAAAATTACTCTAACTTTGCCCCCCCCCCCCCTCCCGAGGATTTTGACGAAACTACGCCACTGCATTGGATATAGCAGTTTCTCTTCAAATGAGCCTTTAAAAGCTTTAATTGATGTTTCAGTGTCCCGTTAATGGCGAAGAAAAACAGGGAGAAAAAAGAGGACACATCAGTACTAGCCACGCAGAAAACTTTTCTTGTTTTTAAATTGAGGAGGGAGCTCTGAGTTGCCTTAAATGGGTTTTTGACAGTGACAATTCCACTGGTGTACTTTCCATTTTCTTTCGACGCCATATTTGAGGGAGTTTACGCTATTTTCAAAATTAATGTAAACTTGTTTTCAAAATAACATATCAAACAGTTCGTGGTAACGAATTTGTAGGTAAGGAGCGACCCGGCAAAAACAAAATACTAAAAGAAACTCTAAAAAACGGAATTTTGATACCAATAGATAGATAAAAAAAAATACAATTTTTATGCTGATTTCAATATATAAGTTTCATCAAGTTTAGTCGTGCCCATCAAAAGTTACGGGACTGAGAATATTTACCCGATTTTCGAAAAAAAGGGAAAACAACCCCTAAAACTTATAGAACCATAATGAAAATCCCACCATCAGATTCAGCGTATCAGAGAACCATACTGTAGAGGTTTCAAGTTCCTATCTACAAAAATGTGGAATTTTGTAATTTTTGCCAGAAGAAATATGGTCTTAGAATATCGTGGGAGGGCTCACTCGAACGGAAATTAAAAGTTCTAGTGACCTTTTTAAGTGACCAAAAAATGGAAGGCAACTAGGCCGCCTCCCACGCTAATTTTTTTCCATAAGTCACCCGATCAAAATTTTGACATAGCCATTTTGTTCAACATGGTCGAAAATATAATAACTATTTCTTTTAGGATGACTTAATCCCATAGAGTTTCTGGGGGGAGGGCTGAAAGTTACGAACTTTACCCAATGTTTACATGTAGTAGTGGTTATTGGGAAGCATACATACGTTTTCAGGAGCGATTTTTTCCGGTAGTGGGGGGGGTCGGGAGTTACGTGTGAGGATCTTTCCATGGAGGACATTTTCATGGGGGAAGGAAAATTGCTATGAACGGGGCCAGATCTCCCAGCATTATTAAAAAAAACGATCAGAAACTAAATAAAAAAAGTTTTTCAACTGAAAGTAAGGAACAACATCAAAACTTAAAACGAACAGAAATTATTACGTATATGATCGGGTTCACCCCCTAGTCAATACCTCGCTCTTTAAGCCAAAGATTTTTTTAGTACTTTTCATAAGAGCTGTGTATTCTAATTAACAGCCTTTGTGATCAAGGGGTCATTTTTAAAGAATTGGAACAAAATTCGAACTTTAGCGTAAAGAGTGAGGTATTGAATAAGCATGGGCACTGTTCTGTTTTTCTGAAGAAACAGAAAAAAATAAACAGGGCTTGAATAAAACAGAAAAGAAACAGAACAGGTCAACAAAAAACAGAAGACCTGTTTCTGTTCCTGATCTGTTTTTTGGCAAAAACAGAAAACACCTGTTTTTGATAAAAAAACAGCTGTTTAAACAGCTGTTTCTGATCAAAAACTACACTTGCCATGGGTAGTGCTCTTCTGTGGCGGTAACACTTTCGAGAAAACCTAGTACTCTTGCAGCATTTTTTCCGCAAAAAAGAGCAGTTTTTCTAATACAGGGGCGAAAAATTGTCTGCGCACATAAATATCGCTATAATTTTTTCTTTATGGTTATTTTTCTTCCCTTTTCCCGTTGCGAAAATATACTTTTATATTTATAATACATACTAGTTATTCGAGACTTCGAGACAATTGAAAAAAAATAATTTTCAGCATGAAATTACGCAGTCAGCTCAAAGTGATTAGTATTTAAGCAGAGCATATAGTTGATTTGGGAAGGGAAAATTTTCCCCTCCAGACCATGCTTCCCCCCCCCCTTACTCTATCCGGATGTGTGGAATCTTAAACAAAATTAAGAAAGAAGAAAAATGCACGGGAAAATGACACTTCTTACTGCCAATTAAAAAAATTGTTTGTTACCTTGCAGCTTAAAACAGCCTCTTAAGATTAATTATTTCCAAGCCAATTTGTGTGAACATTTTTCAAAAGACAAATTAATGGTTTAAGGGTACTTCGGAAATTTTTACGGTGCTTTGCGCTAGAAAATATTGTTCTATTCCCTCCACCAAATTCATTCTTAAGAAAATAAGTAATGTGAAATTTCTCAAATTCTGAATTTCAAATGAACTTAGACTCTTTGCTGCATAATACTTTCTTTAATAATTCTCTTCTCTTGAATAGGTTTAGAAAGGGATGCAAATATAACGACAATTGTAGCTTTTGACAATTTATTTTAAAAACTTCCGTTGCTTTGCGGCACAAAGTACTTTCTCCAACGCATGCACTTGCTCTATCATAGAAATTGTTACTATTTTAAATTTTGTTTTAAGAATACGGAGTGGACATGCTTTTGATTATGTAGGTTCGTTTTCATATTCCATTCCCAAAGGAGAAAGGGTAGTGACATCCTCGACTATAACTAGCTATAATCACACAATCCAAGAATACTAATTTTATTTCTTAGCCGATCCTCCCCCCCCCTAAGAAAATCTGGATCTGTCAATAATTCAAAGGTGTAATATAAGAAAATTGCACTTTTGCACTAGGATTTATATAAATTTGCACTACTGTATTTATGTAAATTAATGAAGAAGAAATACCTTACGGGAAAGCTCTACAACACTTTAAAAAATAGACTAGCAGTTTCTCCTCAAAAGATCTTAAGGCATTTACGGCAGAGTTGCTAACACTGCAGGAGCGTCTTACGATTTTGAGACCTGTTGCATCCAAAAACGACTGGAATTAGCTTTCCCCATCGGATTCTACCACAGCCTCAAGGACTTCAGCAGTACAAACGCGAGTTGGAGTGGCGTCTCTTGCAGTCTCTGCACCATTACTTAATATATTCTACAGTAATGGTGCCAAAGACTGAAAGACCAGACAACGTTCCCCAAGTGAAAACCTTCCAAATGTTGAAGGATCCAGATAAACTGTGTAACATGTCATCGGATAGCCTATTATGCGACCTCGTTTTCTGACAGACTCCCAGCTCCCCACTATTCTTCTCCATTACTTTCGACACCCTCTTCCGTAGACACTTCCGTAGTTTTCAGAAAAAGGAACAGAAAAGCAGTCTGAACCATTTTCACTAGCCTTCTGTTTAACTTTTTTTTTTGGCAGCAACATTTATGTGATGATGCACAGTTCCCCAGGATGGTGCTTTTAAGCCCCCTGTTGTATTTTAAATAAGCTGTTTCATATCTGGCCTAACACACACAGTAAGTGCCAATTTGTCCTTAAACAGGGTTTTGTAGCAGAGCTTCCATAGAGCAGTTTGTTTTGATTTATTAGAAATAAGGAATGGTCGTTTGTCTACTATTCTTATTCTATATTTCACTAATTCATTATCCTCTGTGTCACTTGCTTTGCGATTGGGAACTTTCTTTAGGGCAGCAGCCTGACTTGATATATATTTTTTTGAGTTGGTTTGGGTTTAAAAAGTTGTAATGTAAAATAGCTTGAAAAAGATGTAAGTAAGCAACAATCTTTTCTTTGAATTCACCTCTTGGATACACAATACAGAAATTTCATTCGAGAAATTATGATAAACTAGAATTCACTGCGTGAACGCTAAATATAGAAATTTTAGCCCGGAACTTGTGAAGAAACTGTAAGTAAGTTAAAATATCTGTTGGGAATTCACCACTTGTATGCACAATATAGTCATTTAATTTAGTAAACAATGGAACAGTTGTAAGTAACCAACTCTTTCTTGAATTCACCTATTCGATACACAATATAGAAATTGCTATTTACTACACCAGCCGCATATACTTCATTTTTGTGCACGTCAGTTATATGCTTCCTTTTAAGAAGGTAAATAAATGTTGTGGTAGAGACTCCCTTAACCTTTAGAGACAGATTTCAGAAGTTGCACCTGATACTATTTTTTATTCCTTTTTTCACATGGGATACCCATAAAGATAGCTGAGAAGTTTTACTTGGAACATCCAAGTCGTCATCAGAAGATGACATCATGATTTTCTTAGCACGAAGGTAGATTTTAGGATTTTTTTTTTTTTTACAAAATTAGAAGCACCTTCCAGTAGCCTACTATTTTAAAAATTGCACCTCCACCCAAATACCTGACCTCTTTCACCTCACTGGTATAACTAGGGGGAAAGGGACCAATTGCCTCCTGAGCAGTTTTGTTGGCACAATAAGCCAAAGCATCTGTCTGCTTATAAAAGCAAAATTACATATCCCAACTACGGTTTCATAACAACTTAGACCATTTGAAGCTCAGTATTAATTTTTACGGGAATAAGCTTGTCTATAATTGGTATTTATGAGACAGATACATGAAATAATTCACAGCTTATTGTTAATTTTTTGAATTTTTTCTTCTGTATGGTAAAAAATACTTTGTTCACCGGAAGATTGGTATCCTACTGAATGAGAAAAGTATATCAGCATTTTATAAGAATTTGGCCCTTCCAGAAAATCAGCTAGTTTCAACTCTAGGCTTTTCCTTGAAAGGATTTCAATTGATTTTAGTAACATGAGAAAAAGTATATTTGGCTATCTTGTTATTTTGATGCAATAAAGATTTGTAAAAACATATATTTCTACTCGACAAGACTTCAATACATTTACATTGCTCTCTGACTAAGGATTTAAGAGAATTTTACAAATTAATAATCAGTATTTATCATGTTTACACCAGCATGGTAATCCTAGCAAGTCAATGTTATTTAAAAGCATAACTTCCATAAAAACAGTTAGAATAAAATTCTCGTCGCTACAGGTGCAAATTATTGCCCATATAATGTACGAGATAGAGGCCCTACCCCTGCCACTAGAACCAGAATACACAGTAATAAGTGATTTGTTTGCATCCTGTTTCTCCTGGACAGTAACAGTAGATACCTATATATAACTCGTGACTACACCACGTGGTTTATGGTTTTCTCAGTGAGAATGAAAAAACAGGAATTTTCTCACTTGAAAAAACAGGAATTTTCTCACATTGATGGTTGTTTTCTTGGATGGTTATGTGTGTTGTTCAATTTATTTGATGTTTTTCTCGGAACTCAACATCAAATTATGGATGTTTTATGGTTTTTGTAATTTTGAATTTCAAAAACATTAATTTTGTCATATTTATTTATGCTTTCATTGTTGGATATGTGTGTTGTTCGATTTATTTGATGTTTTTCATGTCTGTTTTATGGATGATCCAGAAATAGTATTTGATGTTGTTGTTCAAGCCAAATGTTATAAGTTTCCCGGAAACAGTTAGATCACATATTTCCTTCTCAGCCAATCAGAGGGCTGGTTACATATTAGCGACGGAGGGAATATAAAGAAAGGATTTTTGCTAGAGTTTTATTAGTCTGTGAATAGAATTCAAGGAGTGAGAACAAGAACAGTTTTGACTTTACTCTTTTGGATATATATTTGTGTTGATGACAATGAGTGGAATGTTTACCCTATTAGAAGTTGATAGTGGAGTTGATGATAATAGTACAAGAGCATCAAACATTGCAGTGGAAATTACGAAACGATCACGGCTTTGTCTGGAATGGGATGCAGTATATGCAAGATATGTGATATCCTGGAGCAAATTTAAAACGGAGGATCAATTATGTTTTGCCGCTAAAGTTGATATATCACATGTGAATAGACTTTTATATGCTTTAAGTATGATAGTGAAACATAATGAGGACGGTAAATACTATAGCTATTTGTACTTGATCTATATTATTTTAATTGTTATAATTATTAGTTGAAGTTATCTAAAAATCGAAAATTTTCTCTTTCTTTTCTGGGTAAGAGCTAATGACTCGTTGTCAGTCGAAAGTCAACACTCAGAGTAACAGGGTTGAAAAATTAGTGCATTTAAGAAAAAGAGAAGTAGATCAAATCTAGTGTTTATGGAAAAACAATTTGATTTTGGATGATGATTTTCTCGAGTTATCTCTTAAACGCAGGATATTCTCTTGTCAGGGAACACTTGACAATATAATGAGGATTGAGTCCCCCCCCATTGGTCTATTGTATGAAACTTTTAAATTGTGATTCAAATGCTAATAGTCATTTTATTGATACATTAATTGAAACAAAGCAGAATCATATTGTGGATATACTTTTGAAAATATTGCCAATGGATTCAATGTAGATGGCTCCCCCCATCATTCGAAAGAGGTAGACGTCACAGAGCTACTCCTCTCCCCCATGTCCATCACGTTGAATTTATCGAACGGGGACGATCAGTTTCGTTTTAGCTGTGAGTGATTTGACATCGGAAACCGAAAAATGTTCTATATATGTCCATTGTGCTTTTACACTCTTGGCAGTTGGACTCAATTTGAGAATTGTATAATTATAGATGACTATAGTGAAAATAGTAAATTATGTAATCCTTTAAAATTACATATAGGCTATGCAGTACAAATTAAAGGATGAAATTCATGTCTTGAGGAGGTGTGTGACTCTCATCCTAGAGGGCACCTGTGCTCCAATTGTCACTATGATAAATGTGATCAGTGGGAGAATACTTACCCCGCTATGATTGGAAAGAATCCCAAACGTGATTTTAGTTTATTTCAACGAGATTGGTATCGTCGTGGATTTAAATTATTCTGGGAAGAGGAATCTGGTCTACGATTACACAGTTGGGGTAACAAGACAATCTGGTTTCTACGACATAGTTGTGGCTAAACCTCCAACAATTACTATAAGATAAGTGATTTTTATTTTTCTATGAAAAAATGTGATTCACCATTTGAAAATACTGTATGTGACACTGCTTGAAATAGTCAGATTGAAACTCGGAAATTTCATATTATGATTGCAAACAGTATCATTGACTATACAAAGAGACATAAAAAGAGTGAAGTTACATTGTACGGTAGAAAATTTGACCCTGACTTTGCAGTCAATCAATATCAATATACAGTGAATCCAAATGATTTACCAGCATTAGTGGTTCACGATAGTTGCTTATACATCGAAGATGGAGAAATCTAAAGTGAAGATTTAAAGACATTTTTGTATATATATATATGCATTTTATTAATAAAGAAATTCAGAAAAAATTTTTAAGTACTTTACTCTTAGGGCACTGAAATCAATACTATATAGGTCTGAGAGGATATTTTCCACTAGAAAGTCATTCAGACGTGGATTGTCAACATAAATATGGAGAAACTGCTTGTAAGTATAACCGCGACATCGGAACACAAAATATAGTAGCGCATGGAAGCCACAGCTTTTAGTCGTTAGATCCTGAACCCTCTTCCGATTTTGAATAATAGTTTTCCCACTGCTCTCAATATAGTTGCTGATGTGAGGTGTGTAGAATGTATAGGGTAGACCAAGAGGATCAAAAAATTCAATCGTCTTCATTGTTTGAAAGATGCACAGCCAATGACCCGTCAGCACAGTCGACGGACTGCTATTAAAAATAATCAAGGTATTGTTGACACTTTGAATTTTTTAAAGATAGTCCGAGGGCAGACAATAGGATTTGTACTGTGACATGTAGGGGTTCATATTAAATACACTGATTATTTGACTGGTGTTCATGGCGCCAAGTTTAGTAGAACACTGCTTTTGGAAGTGATTTCCCAATAGGGTTCATATTGATTTAGTGAGATTAGTGCAATACTCTCAGCCAATGGGTCGGCAAATGTACACTCTAAACGCACACTCCCTGTACGTGCTATACTCATATCCTGTGTGCCAGACAAATCCAATACAATAATACCATGTGTTTTAGCCTAAATATCTTCGGTTATATAATTTTCGTGTAGTTACGAATCAGGATATAGGGTTTGAATGGTCGACTCATACAGAGGTCAATAGAATTTTTCAAAGGAGAAAGTATAGAGTGGGATGAAGATTACTTTACATAAAAAAGAGAAAGGTCCAAACATGTCGAATTTATTTGGACATTAAGTCCATGATCGTTGTTCACTGTTGCTTTTTAAAAATGCCAATGATAGTTTTGACATGATTTCACCAATGATAAAGGATGAATCGGTGAATTTGGGTGAGCCCAGTTTAATTTTACGCTGAGGGTTGATTGTATGTGGACCAAGTAGTTTAATATTTTTGCCATTGGCTCACAGTTTTTCCACGGCCAAAGCTACAGAACTCATGACCTGTTGTTTGCGTACATTAAGTATTCCCGAGGTGAGGGAGAGACTTATATCAGGATTGGCAGCACGTTCTTTTCTCAATATGAAATTGGAGGGTGCACGCGTTAGTTTTATATCCACTTTAACATTTGGCGGTAGCCATTGTGTTATATTAAATTTTTCCTAAAATATTTTTCCAACTAAACGTAATTCGCTAGTTGTAGCATTTTTTAGAGTATATTTACTATCAGTATTAGTAATATATTAATATAAATTGGAGACGCCTCTAAATCCCATTTATGAATTGAATGTCAGCAGCATGAATTGCATATAGCTTGTATAATTTAAGAGAGTGGTGCTTGTGCTCACCAGCGTGCCATTGATGTAGACACTAATTTGATGAAATAAATTAGGTAATACACAATTTTCATAGGATGTTCCATTACCTTAAATTGGTAATGAATTATTAAATTTCTGGATTTTCATTGGCAAATCTATAAATGTTGAAGACAAGTCCATGAAGTAGTCTTCATTGGACTAAATTTGAAAGTGGATAATATAGGAGAGGGGTTGTTGTGGATAAAATTGTTCATAGTATCCATGCTTGACACTCACATCAACATTTTCAGCATTGAATAGATTCAATGAAGCGGTGATTGAAGGTTGAGAATCCTTATGCGGTAGGTAGGACATTTTAGGAGAAGAAATCTAGTTTCGATCTGACAATTTTCTTTCTGGGACTTCTGTTTACAGCACGTGTCGGCTTTTTCCTTCTTTTCTTTGACAAGAGGGATGATGTCTTTCGTTTCCGACCTGAGTGGAGACTGATGAGTGATGCATTGTTTCTCGACCTTTTTAAGCCTTTACCATTTCTTTTTAATCCCTCGCCAGGTATTTGCGCACTGGACCTAAGATTTTCCGAAACACTTTTTTGTAAATACTTGCCAGAGCCCCAATCGTATAGTGTAGACGATGCAAAATCTGTCGCAGCCGGTAAAAGAAATTTTCTAGCCAGTGGTAGTGAAGAGCGAAACAGCTTAGCAAAACAATTACCAAGACCGTAGCCAGACATTGACGAGCGACCTTTGCTGTAGTTCATTCCATTGCCCTGCCGTCTCCGTCCAAGAGTATTAGAATAGCAGTTAAGATCAAGACAAGTGAACACGACTTTTTTTTTAGACATCGTGCTTTTGAACGATGGGTCGGAAATAGCATTTAATCACAGCCAAACCTGTTGAAATTGCTATGGGATCACCCACTTCGGTTTTTAGTGTTAACTGACAGAGTTCCAAATAGGGCGTGTTTACGGGACTATACTGAAGATGATTTATATTGTAGTGGTGAGTATGTTCTTGATTGGTTTTTCGTTTAAGAACTCGTAGGAGGGAAACATTTGAATTACCAACCCGAGATGTTTCCACAAATGAAGCATAGAGAAATATACAAGTGTCCATGGAAAAGGTAGGCAGATAGTAAGCAAAAATGAAATTCGTATTTCCGGCACTTTTGCCTTTGAGTAAATTAAGCTTTAAGCCAAGAACATCCTTTAGATTATCGTTGAGAATAAAATTTTCACTGGCATTAGGTGAACTAATGTGAATCTGTCACTCCTCTGTCGAATAGTTGAAATGAAAAGCACCCTTTTTACGAGTGGAAATTCTTTTATAAATGGAACGACATAAATCATTCATACAGGTGAATTCCTCGTAGGGTAATTCAATATATGGATAATCCGACCAATTGATCTTTTGAATTTGTTCTTGATCACCTGTTGGTGGTGGCGGCCAATCATATGGTCTATTTTTTACATCATATTTTCGATCCTTTCTCAGGAAATCGTAGATATTTTTGAGAAAACAGTCGACAAGAGCCAATTCATACTTTCCGTTGTTGTCGAATTTGATTTTGGGGGAGAGTTTCGTCCAAAAATCACTTGTTTTTTTCAAATCGTTTTAAAGAGGATCAGAAACATTGGACTTTAAAGTCACATATAAATAATTGGGTATTGTCAATATTTTCAGCACTGACCCAGTAATCAAAATCTGAGTTTTATCCTACTCAGCGAACAAGCACCTGTCTCTAGTGATGGTTTTTACAACTCTTTAATATATTTTGAATTTGATAAATTTCACTACTGTCTCTAACTTTTTGCAGTTCATATTCATAAAAACCGCCGAGAATCTCATCATCTTTGGTGTCTCGCAGTCGATAAGTTATGGGTATGGTGTCCAGGATTTTGGACACTTTAAAAAGTTCAGTGCTCCATAAATAATTCCGCTTTTCAAAAATATTGGTGGTTCTATTAATTTGAATAGTATCCCCAACATTGAACTTCTTCTTTTTTTTTCTCTTTTTAACCATTTGAGTATTGCTTTAGAAAAGTATCAAATGTATTTTCACTATAGTGAACATCCCGAGGGCTAGAGTTGGACAGAGATCGATGGGGTCGATGGTTGTATATCTGCATGATTTTATCTAAATCATGAATAAAAGCCGGTTTATTTTTCAGGGTACAAAATTTTGAAATTAATAGACGAATCATTCCTATTAATCGTTAAGCCAATGCAGCCTTTATAGGACTGTGACTATCGTAAAGTATTTTATTATATTTCAAAAGAAACTTTTGCACCTGTGGATTAACAAATTAACTGCCATGATCCAATTGAATTTTTCTGTTTGAATCCTGTTCTAGAGTTCTTTAAATGCCCCGATTAACTTTAACACCTCTCTCTGATCGTGATAGAATGGTATATGTAGAGTGAAAAAAGATACTGACTTCCATCATACTATATTTTGTAGGGGACATTTTCAGGCTGTTTAATCGTGTCTTAAGTTAAAAAATCCATTTGCATTCTAAGAAGAGAGAAAAAGGCTTTAATCTGTCGATATTTGTTACTGTAAAGCCTGTGATTACGATGCAGTGTGTAACTCGGTTCATTTTCTAGATACCCTTTTGATTTTTTCAATCTGATGGTGTCGGAAACAGCTTTGGAAAGCGTTTTGGGAGAACTTAAACTTCCCGCCTTGCCAGTATTTTCATATACACCTTTCAAAAATTCATCCATTTCGAGCGTACACGCGTAGTGTAATGTCCACTCCCCTTTTGCACACTGGTGGGTGACTCACTTCGTCTTCACTTTGAGAAGCAACCAAAAGTACTGTAAAATCAATAATATTGAGTATATTTTGAAATTTTGAATCTTTCTCTATCATGAATTGATTTGGAGGAGGAGGACATTATTCTCTTAGTTTTCTTAGAATTTCCTCATTGCCAATAAGACATTTAGTAAAGATTGATACATACAGAAAGGTGTATAGATTATCATCAAAGGATATGAGTCCTTTACGATTTGTCACCATATTGCAAATTAAATCAACTAGATTATAACTTTTTACCTGAATTATAATTCGTTTCCCTGTGCTCTCGACTTGAACTTGATCGCCAGTTTCCAACATGAGATAAATTAATACTCTTTTACTCTGTTCTCGATAGGTCAATGGCAATACGTTTCCAATTTTTAATACAATTGAATTCAAGTCCTTCTCCTTTGATTGTGCGGAATCTTGAGGAGATGTTTCCTGTTGAGAGGGATCAGTGACGGGGGCAAGTCTCTCACAGTAAGGCTTATTTTTGACCAAATGTCGCAATGCATCTTGAAGTAAAAGCAGTTTTTTGTCATCGTCAATACTCTCGTCATTAACGAATTTTTGTATATTTCCCTAAATAGACTCGATGGTCGAGATGAAAAGGTAAAATGATGTCATTTTAGAGTCTGCATCAATTCTCTATATAAAAACCTTAACAGTTACTGAGCCTCATGGCCGTAATATTTTAAAGGTGAACACAACCGCTTGTGGGAGCCGTGTTCTGTAAATAATGTGTCCCTTGTTTTTAAAATCCATAGTATTGAAAGGTGTGCGATGTGGCGGGTACTGTTGTCTAGCACTTCCCTGTCGTTGTACATTAACCACGTTGTGGTTCGAGCGTAGCTCGAGTTGTAGAGTATCGCAATCAGCGCAAGTACCGTGTTTAAGTATGGCCTTCCTAAGCAACCGTGGGAAAGTGCTTGAATTAGACCATAGATGCCGTTGTTCGTGTAGTTTCTTCAGTGTCATAATGGTGACTAATGGCCTTTTCTACTGTTCACCGGTAGATATACTGTAATTTCATTGTTTAAAATGTTGATGACTTGGAGTAGATCAGTGGGCGTGCTTTAGTTAAAATCCAACAAAATATAAAAATAGTGCTAGATAGTTGCCTGAGTGTAATCTGACAACATACATTTAGGGGCGCCGGGGTATATCTGCTTATTGAGAGTTATGAGCGAGCTAGAATCACGTACAACTCGATAGATAATATAGACGGTGCAATTCAAAGCAAGGGTTCGCTTACATTTGATCTGATGAGACAGATTGTGTAGAGCCAGAGTAACGGAAATGTGAACATGATGGGAGTGAACGGTGAACAGTTGTAGCATTTCCTGTGAGAACTGTTCAATGGATTCAGCCAAATCATCAATAATCAACCACGAGTTCGATTCAATACTATTGAAAACATCAAGTCCCCGTATGAATTGTATTGGTATGGATGTAGCAATAGTAGATTTTTTTCGGTTTTTCCAAAAACATTTTATCACAATTTTGAATTATTTTAGTTAAAAGCGTTGTTTTCCCCGACATTGAGGGACCACACAGAAACGATCTGAAGGGTGTTTTAAATTGATACATACTGTTGTTGGGGACAACAGTCGGACTGCAACTAACTGTAAATCATATGTGCTCAATGAATAAGTAGCAATAATTTCCCCATAGATCTATCTATTCAAGAACAACAAAAAAACAATATTTAACGGTAGCATTTATTACGGCACCGTATGAAAACAAATATTTGCAGTCAACATGAACTGCACAACGATAAAAATAACACTTGTTCAACAAGAACAGTTGACAAAATTTCTCCGATGGTCAACATGAAAACTCTATTTGTTCAACATGCCCTGCTCGGCAATGATAACACTACAATAAAAAAAAACACTTTTGTAATTGATCAGCACTTATTTTCTTTAAAAAAAAAACACTTTTAGGTACAACAATTTTCTGTCAATCTTTTAAAGCACTTATTTTCAACTTAAAAACTTTTCTGAAAAAAAAAAAAAAAAAAAAAAACACTTTTCTATACAACAAAAAAAACAGAAAACACACTTGAAAACAAATACACTCACGGAAACGGAACTAGCACAGTTGAACACATTACGGTGAATTTAAAGGTGTGGTGTCCCCCCCCATCCCCCGGGGGCCGCGGGGCAGAAGGCCGGCCGGCCGCGGACGGGACCCCCCCCCGGGACCGGCGGGGGAAAAAAAAACACTACATAAGGTGTGCGGTCACTGCGCCTACTGCTACAGATTAGTGGATGGGTTAGTGGAGGTTAGTGATTGGTTTAGATGAACAGTTGAGTTAAGGTGGGTTGGATTAGGTCAGGTTAGATGAGAAGATGAGCTAAGGTGGGAACATTGAATTTAAGAACAAGTTGGGTGGTGGTGGTTAGTTGGTTAGTCAGATTAGGGTAATTTATCCAGACCAAGTTGATTGCGATAGTCAATGCATTCAACTCGGTCTGAAATACGGTAGTGGCCGTGGGGTAGGACACTCACACCATTCTCGAGCACATAGACTTTGTCAGATATACATGATATTGCATTCTTTTCCACTCTTACAGTATAATTTATATACTGTAGAGAGCGAATTGCAAGCACTTGTACTCTTTGCAATAGGCTTTCTACACAGTCTCTGTGCACACTAATGTTGAAATTGCTCATTACAAAGTGTGTAGAAACCCCTTTACACGCCTGCTTTTCATCCCCATTATGTGTTTCAATGAAATAGACTTCGGGGCCCGGGACCACCCCCCTGGATATCAAATCACTCCCCGTCTCTGATTTTAACATTAATAGTTGGTTGGGGGCTTGACGTTTCACCAGCTCGGGGTAGAGGGATGGATTCCAGTTGGTGAAATCCATCCGCGAGCTGATGTGTTCCCCCTTTTCTAAATCACCCAATAAATCCAATTCAGCCCCATTTACCTTTAACAGCAGAGAATCTGTATCACCATAGTAAACTTGAACCTCCCCCTCCCGTGGCCATTGCACCTTGCACACATTGTAAAAAAACTACAACATGAGCTTTTTGGAAATTTCTAGTACTGAACTGCCGCCTGCTATATTCTTGTTCAGCACTACATTTCGCTTTCGCCTGTATAGAAGAACCATGCCAGTCTCTATGCTCGTGAATGATGTAAAATTGGGGTCGGCAATAATTCGTGCACACTCTAGAGGGTCCGTCATGACATCACAGCTAGATCTATTACGAACGCTTTCACACATTTTGCCAAACGCTGAATTTAGAATGAGCTTGTACATTTCCTTCTCCACCTTTGAATGTGTTCTCGAGCATTTATCAACAATGGTATCGATAAACGTTTTCAAATATGGTCGCTGATTGAACTGCATGACCCTGTGTATTTTGGTGATTTTGAAACCATTGCTCCCCATCCAGTGCAAAAGAACATGGTGAACAACGATATTCTCCTTAGGGTCCAAATCAGCAATCAGTTTCTGTTTAGAGGGAGTCCAGTGCATTCCCATATCCTCAACCAATGAACGATTGTAGGGGCTCAGAGAGTCCCTGCTCACGGGCCGATTGATACAGGGAAAGACAAAATCTTTGACTGAGTCGTGAAGCACCAGCGGAATGTGACCGTCAACTTCAAAGAACCAACCTTGTGACCTGTTGTCCTCGACGGTGTTAATATTGGGGAACTCACAAGGATTCTCAAGCCATTGATAGTTCCCACACGGCAAAGAGTAGTGTGACATTGCCGAGGGATACAATGAGTTCATGTCCAAGAACACTGCATTTGACTTTGCACCGGTGCTGCTATTTTGTCCGCTCGGATCGGTTGATAAGATGCGGTCCCCATGAAAAACATACCCACCCCTCATTGAACGCTCTACAAAAAGGTGTTGATCTACATCGGTGATTAGGCCTATTTCCTCCCTGCTAATTTTTTAAATTGAATCCATCACTAAATGGGGTGTGGGAAAATAATAGCCTATATCTAACCCGAACTCTGAATAGATTTTGTCTCTGTTCTTACAGATTATATCCAACAGAGTTAGAACGTCACTGGCCAAGTACAGTCTACAATAATCCCACCCATTTTTACACCCCCTCTTGGACCACACCTTCTTGGCAAACTCATACTCCTCGGCTGTGCATTCACTGTTGGTCAATGAATTGTAAAAAGCTTCAATTGGAGGTAGTTTCACCTCACTTAAGCGTGCGTCAGCGCAGTAATAGTTATATGCGTATATACCTTTGCAGGTCAACAGATCATACATTTCACCGTCCGGAAAGTGCTGTTTAAGCAATGGAAAGCTATCAAAATTGTCGCTTTTTTGCACTTGAATCAATTGACTCAATGCCTTGGGGAAAAACACTAAAAGAATCTAAAAACCTAATTTTATTCCAGCACATATGTCCATTATCCACTGCCTGCCATTTCAGTTCGAGAAGCAACAACTTCTCAGCCGATTTGGTGATAATATTATAGGTAAATGAACTATTTACCCATGGACAATCTACTCCCCCTTCCTCCATCTGCATACGTGCCAGCGCTGGTAAAATAAATTTGAAGTCATAATTAAAGCTGTGGATGAAAACAGGGATAAAAAACTGGTGGATAACATTTAAATTACATGATTAATGCGCTACCCCCCTAAAATTACTACCCCCCGAGGATATGTCCTGCCAAAAATGATAATTATCTCTGACTTTCCCCCTCCCCCCTCTTTTCCCGTTAGTCCCTGTATCCACCTCTACAAACTTTCCCTTACAGCCCCCACAGATTTTTTTATTTTTAATAGCGCAACGATCCTCTACCGACAGAACCATTGGTTAATGAGTATTTATCAAACTAAAAATAGCACCATTAGCTATGCCAATCAGTTTAGTCAGCGCCTTGTCCATGCAATTGAACCCCTCATCCCATGTTTCTACGATTTCTAACAACCGAATGGTGTTAGAATTATCTCTTTGTGCGTGGGCATAGGAAACTGCAATAGCCTGATGTTCTTTGACTCGGTTTGGATATTGGGGATCATTCACCTCCACCAGATTAGCTTCGCAATCTAAAGATATTTCGTTGCATTGCAGAAGGGTATTTTAGAAATTCTTGAAGCGTAGAATTGCCCTATACCCTGAAACCGTTCCAACTGTCTGGTAGCCATGGCGGCTACAATACCTCATGTGATTTCGTAACTTTAATTCAGTCCAAAATAAGGACAGGCATGTTAGGATGTAGAAACTTACTCCTCATCCCTTTTGATCTTTCACTAGAACCCTACGAGTTTCAGAGATAGGATTAAAAGGACCAATGGTATGCGGTCCATTAGGCGGTGCGTATAGCAAACAACACAAGCGTCTGACCACATCAACTGACGGACCACTTACAGGAAATACCACCCCCTTCTTTTTAGAACGATTTCCATCTTCAAATTCTGTTTCGTATTGTACCACAGTAACGCCAATATTTAAGTGGGCATTAGCCCTTTCAAAAATATCAATGAATCGAAGCGTTACTGGGTATTTTCCTTCTAAGCATGAGAAATCTACAATGGGGAAATCAGACCCGTCCTTCCCATGCATAGCCTAATTATCTTAATTCGTCTTACTAGCGTTACGTGATAAAGATTAAATTCTTAGATCATGAAAATAAATCGCAAATATATTTGACCTGTTTCAAAACAAATCCACTAGACACCATGACCACCCACTCGATCTTGATTATAATTTAAAAATACTGCCCTTTCCCCATGCCCCCCTCTTAAAATAAAATCTTTCTTAAATTTACAAATATTAACACTTAAATTTTCAACAAAAAGAACTAAAGATCCACTCTCATTTTCATTAAAGTTCTCAAGATGTGTTATAATTTGAGCTACCAAATCCATGAAAACACCCTCAAAATTTTCTAAATTCAAATAAACCAAACGCATTTCGGAATTTACATAATGATAATAAACTTCACTTTCCCCCTCATTTAAATAAAACACTTTTAAAACAATAGAAACTTTAATTGTATTCCTACCCACCCACCGACATTGGGTCTCCCGTCTTTTTTAAATTTTGTATACATAGTTTTGCACAGTTTATATGAAGTAAAAAAAAAATTTTCCCCCCATACGTGTAGTATAAGTGTCTCAGAACGATGCAGTGTAAACAACTATTGCAGTTAAAATTCTGTTGGCTAATTGAAAATCGGAGAGAGTTTTATCCCCATCCACCTCGTGGTTATTTTCCCATCCCACCACGTTGTCAATAACAGGGAGAAGAGTCTCCACTTCAGGTAATTGAAGTGATGACATGTTAATGCAATCTGAGGGGGAAGGGTTTCCCGTTAATTCACCAACAAAATCGTCCAAAAGCTGCATAGTATTCGGACTTAGCAATGCTAAGTCCGAATCTGAATTATCTACATTACCCTGCTCAGCTGTGCCATTATCAACGTTTAAAAAAAAATCACTTAAATCGTCGTCAATGTTAAAGGGTATTGCTATACAATTACCACGCCATTCACTGATAGTAGATGCTTCATTGTTGTAAATCCCCCTAGGCGCGGCCTCTCCTTCCCCCACTGCCGAGCAGGGGGAGATGGCGAGTATGGAACCAGGACAAACTATAAATGAAAAAATAGCTTATTTTCAAAGTGTTCAAATCATCCCCTACTGTTTAAAATTTGGATTATTATTTACATATTTTTTAAAACGTACTTAGTAGTAGTAGTAGTAGTATTAGCAGTATTCAAATATTAGCATTCGGTTAATTCACTGTCCCCCTCAACTATCGATATTCTGAAAGTTCAAATTCTCAACTTCATATAATATATTTACAATCTAAAACGCCGCTTTACATAGAATTGACAATTTGATTGTGTTCAAACAACTCCACCCCTTCCCACTTTCCACTATTAAACCCCCCCCGAGCCGGTTATCACAGCGCTTTCCCTTGGCGCGTCCTGGGCTCACCGGCCCGTTCTGGACTCTGCACCGGCCCCACCTTAATATAAGATATTTATAATATAAAACATGAAATCCTAGTTTTTGATTTTGTTCAAACAATTCCTCCAAATAAAATTTCATATTAATACTCTTTATCTGCACTGGGAAAAAAACATGATTTGAAAAGGATAGCCATCTCCTGTCATGATACACAACTCATTCAGATAGAAAGTTTTTTTTATAATATTTGTAGAGGCAAGGCGAACCATTCGTTTATATTGCAATAGAAATTACCTAACCTTATTATGAGCGGGATATAGCGCATTTTTTGGATTCACTAATCTAATTTAGCAAAAGGGTGAATGCATGCACTTGACGTGATTCAAAAGGAAGAACTTTATATTTCCTTTGGGGAGAAAAAATCTTTCAATATTCTTACTGAGATATACTTTTACGCAGTGTTCGAAAATTGTGCATGCAGAAATGGCCTATAAAAGTTGGAAGAAATTGATAGATATTTCCATATGAAAGGTGGGAAAAAAATGCTTACATTTGCATAATCGGTCTGGGCTTGGGTGCCAAAAGGTCCGGGTAGGGCATGTTGGAGGGTGGAGGGACCGGTGGCGTTACATTCTTGTACAAATTGGGCTGCGGCTTTTACAGGCAGTGTCGGTCTTGAATAGTCGATATTAAGGTTGGATTGGCCAGCGTATTTGGGTGGCTTCAGCCAGCGACCATACTGCACAACTGTCGCCTTCGCAGGGGGCGCATTATTGGCCCTCGCTTTCTTAGTGGGTGGAGGCGACAGACATTCTTCATAATTGGCCTTAAAAAGAAGAGAAAAAAGTTAGTATTGAAATAATTTGCTCCCTTTTTTAAAAGAAAGAAAGTTAGTATCATCATCCATGTAATTTTGTCTAGAAAGGCATTTATCACTAAGAAAGCACAACGTAAAAAAATTTCGTGAAATATACTAATTGCATCCTTTTTTGAATCTGAGAAAGAAGAATTATGGCTCACTGAGTCGTTCAAAATTCAGTCTATAAAAGTCAACCTAATTTATTATTTTTATGCGTTTCTGTTATTTTGTGGTTTTAATATGCCTTGAGCATGCCTTGTTTGATGCATTTAAAGTATTAACGGTATTTTTTATCTTTCCATATCCTTTTACGATAGCTGGTATTTACCCCACCTACAGAAAAAACAGACCGAGGAACAAAACACTCCCGGAAACTATCCCGGAGAACAGATCAAGAAAAATATCCCCTCCCCCCACCGAACGTGATAACCTACGGGTGAATGTGAGAATTAAGGCTTCCTGTGATGGTAAAAAGACAGTATCGTGTGTTTGTAGAAAGTCCCCCCTAATACTAAACGTTGAAAATGTAAATATTTAATCAAAGATTGAAGCAGTGATCTAAGCTATGGTTCTTTTTCAGTTATCCAATAAATAAAAACAGGTTTTTAGTCGCATCCCTTTGAATTTGTGAAATCTATGGAATCTAAACTGCTAACGATCAGGAAATGCTTTAAAAAGGGTCAGAGCTCATTACATGCCTCACATTGGAGTCTTGTGTCAAATCAGAGCGAGCTAATAACAACAGAGCGATGGATGTCTCAGTTAGAGAAAAGATTACAATTGAGAAAAGCCAAAATTTAACGAAAGGATAATTATTTCTTTTTGCGAGAATTTGGGATTGTAAAACAATGGTGGGAGGAGGTTAGGGTAAAAAGAATATATTTTATTTTTTTCATTGATTATAATGATGTTCGTATGGTTTGGGGGGGGGGTTGGGGTAAAGAAATATATTTATGTTTTAGCTGAATATACTGGAGGATGTCCAAGGAAAATAATTTTATTTGAAAATGTACTAAAACGGAACTTAAATGGTAAATTTTAGTTGCCAAGGCTTCTAATTCATCAATATTATCCATTCTAGTTGTTTACACTGTGTCAAAATACTTTCTGATAATTTAATCACATTGCATGTCCGTTATATACGAAATCTCAAGGGCGAATTGTTATGTAACGGGGAAAATTATATGTAAGCAGGCCGCTGATTGGCTGAGAAGGGGGATGTATCCGACTCGCTGATTGGCTGAGAAGGAAACACGTGATCTAACTGTTTCCGGGAAACTCATAACATTGAACAATTTTATCCACAACAACAAATGCTATTTCTGGATCATAACATTTGCACCGAGCAACAACAACAAGAAGGAAGTGTCATTGACCTGCCCCCATTAGACTCAATAATCCATGAACGGGACAAAGTTTCTGTTTTTCAAATTCTCACTGACAAAATCCATAAAAACATCAAATAAATCGAACAACACACATAACCATCCATGAAAACAACCATAACTGTGAGAAAATTCCTGGTTTTTCAAGTGAGAAAATTCCTGTTTTTTCATTCTCACTGAGAAAACCATAAACCACGTGGTGTAGTCACGTGTTTGACTATAATTGACGAAATTGACAAATTTATTCTAAAAAGAGTGAAAAAAAAGTAAGGAATGAGGGTGCCAGAAAAAATCTTGGAGGGGGGAGCCAGGTCCTCCCTGGATTCGCCACTGCTAACACTTACGCAAATACCTACTATCATCTGAATTCTAGTCCCTAACTCTGCCTAGCTGAAACAATCAAGCAGCACTATTTGATACACTTGACAGACTGAGTTCCATCATTTTACTTACGTTCCAATTCTAGAAATCGCATGAGGCGTAACCACGCTTCTACACAATTTCAAATTATAATTTAAAAATCATTTTGTAAGTTCAAAATTCTCAAATATCTCATTCTCGTATCACTTAAATAAAATCAGAAACAGAAGAAAAACAGGTAGGAAAAAAACAGAACCAGGATGAAATAGCTATTATAAAAACAGAAACAGAACAGAACAGGTAAATAAAAAAACAGGTCATCTGTTTCTGTTCTGTTTCTGTTTTTTTACATGAACAGAACAGAAACAGGTACTTTAAAAACAGAACAGAAACAGAAAACAGAAACAGTGCCCATGCTTAGTATTGAATAGGGGGCAAACCCCCTAATATACGTATTAAAAATATATGCATATAGAAGTTCGTTACGTGAGTTAATTTGTAAGTTATGTATTTTTGTTACTAATAAAAAGTTATGTATTTAATAATAAAATGTTACTAATGTTACTCCTCAACGCCTCGCTCTTTCCGCTAAAGTTAGAATCTTTCTCACAACTGTTTTTTTTAACAATAAAAAACTTCAGCGTAAAGAGCGAGGAGTTGAAGAGGGGACAGCCCCTTTATATACGGAATAATTTCTGTTCGTTTTAAGGTTTAATGTCACTCCTTACTTTCAGTTAAAAAAACTTGTTTTTTTATGTAATTACTATTTAAGGTAAATTAAAATATAGTTACCATTCCTGAATCAGCTACAAATGGCATTTTGTTTCTTACTAGAGAGCTTTTTAAACAAGTTTAACAAAATTTGGTTCACACAAGGCGTGGTTTGTTCTCCACTATGTTGCAGCTGCCGCTGCAACCACGAAAAGGAGTGCCATACAGAAAATAAGAAAGAAAAGCTTAGAAATATGAAAAAGAGTGAGAAGCAAAGGAATAAGAAAGAGGCGCAGTACCTTGATGAATCACTATTAGGACTTGTGACATCACCACGGGAAATCAATTTCTCAACCTTTTCGACTGATTTCCTGACATGCTCTCGAAATTTCGAGATAGAGGAACTACGACGCAGGCTGCCAAACTAAATAAAAAGAAGCACAAATGTGAGAAGCAAAAAGAGGAAAACGTGCAATAGCTTGAGACAGAAACTCAAGAAAAAGATAAACAAAGGAAACAAGGCAGAGCTCAGACAATTGCCATGGCAGAATCTTGAATAATAGTAAAATATAAATAAAATGTTGCGTGCGATTAGAATTCAGCAAAGCCTGCAACCGTGCTCGACACCATTATCATGACAAAGTAGTCGCTATGAAAAGGTTTTTATAATGAAAAAAATGTATTGAATGGATCATCGCTTGCGAAAAACAAAGAGAGAGAAAAACCTCAAGATGAAAAAAAAAGGGAAATGAAAAAAAAAAATCTTCTGTGGTGCTCAATCACAGTAGCAACAATTGTATATGTAGATATTGTATATAGATATTGTATATATATATATATATATATATATATATATATATATATATATATATATATATATATATATATATATATATATATATATATATATATATATATTAATTTATTTATTACCCGTCAAAAAAAGGTACAAAAGACGGATTATCACTAAAAAAGAAAAAACACACACAAAAAACAATTACAACACATTACAAATAATCGAACAAATTACAAAGACGAGAAACAAAAACTCAATTATACACTGCACTGCAGGTACGTAAGAAATTTTACTTTTTAAACTCCCAAGTACTGAAGAAACATAAGCAATACGATTGATAACTTCAATTCAACTAACCTAACCAACTAACAGCAAAATACTTGATAACTTCAGTTCAAAATCAACGGACTCAATCAACTAGTCTTAATATGACAAGAGATGGCAAAAAGACTAAATATGACAAGAGATGTGCAAATAAAATTAAATGGACAGCGATTTACTGCCTTAGCAAACGGTACCAAGGGTGGGACCGCAATTTTAAAATTTTTTAACAAGGTGCGAATTTCTTGTCCACGGCGGGAGCCGCAACAAGAACTTCACATACTTAAAAAACGCGGATCTGAGCTTTCTTTTCTCTGGCTCGGGAAAAATTCTCCAAAACGGGCTTAGATACAGGAAATGGGGAAGGGATACTGCGTTATAAAGTCGATCCAGAATTAAACGGTTGAAATGGATTTTAGATGAGACTACTCTACTGTAAGCAAAAGCCAGACGTTTACAGAGATGATCAATAAGAAGCGAGCGGGTAGTTTTTAGATCCTTTCCAATAGGTAAACCAAGGTAAATAATTTTTAACACAGGGGCTACAGATAGTTCTCCCAGCCTCAGAGACGAGACCTCTTCTTAGCGCAAGTTTAACAGAAGAATCTCCTACTTCCACCGATTAAATTCAAGCCCAATGTGACTTAATATGATTGTATTGTGGAGAAAGTGTTCTTTGTACCTGCGACTATGTGGCTGGGGTTCAGAATTTCATCAGCGTAAGCTATCATTGTAACGTCTTTGCCACGAGCTATGCATGTTGTCTTGATAGTAGACTGTGATTCAATAACACAAGTATTAAAGGGACAAGGAGACCTGGCTGATCCTCATCGATCATCCTTTTTTACTGGTGCAACATGAGTATCTCTGGATGAGAGCATAACGTCTTGTGTATATTTAGTAAGGGTTTAACCCTCGCCAGGACGTAAGAGTTCAGCCTGTAGGTGGTCGTGCATGTCTTTAATGGGTAATAGGATGTCCTTCTGTACACCTCTCTTTCCCATATCCAGAATGAGTTGGTCATGGGGAAGTGAGTCGTAGGCACGGCGGACGTCATGTAGACCTATAACAATGAACTCCTTTGTTTCAACAGCGTCAATCAAGACTGAAGCCAAAGCAGAAATGGCGTGCCCATAATCAAGACCCCTCTGAAACCCAAACTGGGAAGGGGGAGTCTAGCATTTTCCCTGGATTTCATCAATGACCAAAAGTTCAAAGATTTTGCAAAGCGTTGGTGCTACTGTGATCGGTCTGAACGAAGCACATTCCGAAGTACTTTTTCCTTTCTTCGAGACTGGCCTAAGCGACCCAGTACTGAATGCCGATGGTACGAGTCCAGTAGTGAAGATCATCTGAAAGAGAAGAGTTAGGTGTAACATGAAAGTTGGGCTGCAATGGCTAAGGTGAAGGGCGGATACACGGTCAATGCCAGCCGACTTCTTCTTTTTCAACCGTCGGACCGCGGACGCAACCTATGATTGGGTAACTATGAAATCTGTATCTGGAATTGATGAGAGGAGGGATGAAAGCTTTTCTTGGACAGAAATGTTAAGATCATGTTTTGGGGCTGAAAACTCATCAATGTAATTGTTTATCCATGTTAAAGATGGGATATCTGACTCGAGACCCGCTGACTCCTTCTTATCAAACATTTTCCATAACAGATTAGGTTATGGAAAATGTTTTTCAGAAAGATCAGATTTCAACTGCACACGGTGACGAGCAAGTTCCTTCCCAAATCTACGCTTAGATGCAACTCTAATCTCTTTAACTACTCCTGAGTGTGGTCTACCACATTCTTTCCATATCCCAGAACAAAAGGTAGCTCAGTCGTATTCTAGTTGTAACAAAGGGTTCGAAGACCATCTTTTTTCTTGGGTTTTTTATCTGGCATAAGACTCGGGTATTCCTTGAGAGTTAGAAAATAGACGAGCCTTGTTTAGTTCGGCATAATGAATATTAAGGCTTAGACGCGCATCTCTTTCATCACGATGAGAGAATTTCATAAGTAGGTCAAACGGTACGCGAATTTTTGACAGAACAAGATCACAAGAATCTTGAAACTTTTCTTTATCAATTTTACGCCAAACTGGAAC
The DNA here is from genome assembly GCF_049724085.1 of Artemia sp. Qi Xiang Cuo. Taxonomy (NCBI): domain Eukaryota; kingdom Metazoa; phylum Arthropoda; class Branchiopoda; order Anostraca; family Artemiidae; genus Artemia; species Artemia sp. Qi Xiang Cuo. The sequence continues at coordinate 10,307,641 of NC_142800.1, forward strand.
CTCATGCCACCTCTGAGTGAATATCGACGAATTATTCGCAGCGGAAAACGAGGTAGGCCTACTGATAATACACTGAACTGGGAAATGATCCGAACTGAAACTATTCGGAAGGACAAGAACCTCACGTACTGGCAAAGAACTAGAGCTAACGATATGGTCTAGATTGGACGTAGAACCAGATTGGTGGATATACGAAAAGTTCTGGTTCTTCCGGTGAATAGTAAAACGGTTCTCAAGTATCCCTATTAGAATGCAACAACGACTATTTTGGGCACTAATGTCAACTTCTAAATTACAGTTAAAGTCACCCACTATTATGCACTCAAGGGAGGTTTAGTAGGTTTACATGTACATGTACTTAGTAAAATCAAATAAATTGTTAATAAAACTGTTAAATAAATTGTTAATAAAACTGTTATTCCATAATATTCCTGCAGGTTAATTAAACTGCAACTGTAATATTAATTAAATATTTGATTAAAGACACTGGGAAATTAGTAGAATAAACATAATCTGTTAAATTTATCACAATATAAAATATGTTCAGGTATGTCTAGCACAACTTTCAGTTGTACAAATTTATTTGATTTTACTAAGTACATGTCCAATATTAACAATTTATTTTTCAAACTTACAAATACAGTTATCCTGGTTAAGCTTCCAATGAGACTGTGCTGAGCAAATTCGTATCTGCTTTTAAATAAACCATACGTTCAGAAAATCACAACTCAGAAAAATCACAATTCCATACGTTCAGAAAGACATTCAATATTCACAATCACGACGTTTGTAATCCTTTATATCTATACTCTTTATCATACTTCTAGGTGTTAAATTAAAAAAAACTAGTTTATTTTTCAACTGAATGCAAGGAGCAACATTAAAACTTAAAACGAACAGAAATTATTCTGTATATCAGGGGGGGGGGCTTCCCCTTCCTCAACGCTCGATCTTTACCGTAAAGTCAACTAAACACCTCTAAAACAACTAAACACCTAAACCATTTTTTACGCTAAAGTCAACAAGACAACCATGTTTGAGCAGTCTTTCTTAAAAGATTATGACAAAAAGCCAAAGTTTAGCTTAAAGAGTGAACAAGGGGTTTCATGTCATCTCCAAAAGCATAGTTATGGGACCTTTCAACTATGCTGAATCAAAATGCTATATCAAATTTTTGATCGGATGTCTTTGGGGAAAAAGAGCTTGGGAGGAGGGCTCCAGTCTAATTCGTTTTATAATCTTTTCTCCTTTATTATAAAGGAGAAAAGATTATAAAACGAATCCAACTATTTCTATAAAGGCTTTATAGAAATAGTTGGAAAATGGGGATTTTGATAGCAGCATATTTTTGCAAAACATGGATGCAATATAACACCCTGGCTTACAGAAATAACCCGTCGTTAATAGCAGTCAAAAAAGAACACTGGATTTTTTGTATGGCGTCCAGTAAAACTTACAAGATATACCATAAAACCTTTTGCCTGAAGGAACAGCCACAGGTCCATCGATACAGTACTCCAAAGTGCTCTGATCACCTGGATTGGAAACAACACTGCACGCCATCTAGCGATGCCCATCAAAATCCTAATGCTAATTGTAAATGTTTTTGACATTTACAAACACAAGATTGAAGAAGAGATTCTTGTTTTTTCTGATATTGCCACGATTTTGGAAAAACGTCGATGAGTGACCTGTGGAACGTCATTTTGGCGTCAGAAATGAGAAATTGTATGTCACGAACATGCTTTTTTTCCGTTTTGCGAATATTTTTCTACCTAATACCTATTGCAAGCTAAAAGTCCATTTAAAAGATTCAAAATGAAACATTGGTCAAATGTGCAGAAAAACCGAGGGGTATTTGAATAATCATGAGCTTCAAGTTTGCAATTTAGCTTTAGACTAGCATTTAGCAGAGCGTGTAAAAAATGGGTTTTCTGAACGTCTCTAAAAGTCTAAGCGATTTACGATATTGAACATATTAAAAAAAAATTAAAATGGGTTAAAAATAGGTCACAAAACCAAACTTATCTGTCACAGCCCTGAGCAATCAACAGTACTTGGAAAAAAACCAAAGAAATACGACAAATTTCGCAGATAGCCTACCTATTTGATAATTTTGTGAATTTTAATATGACGCCATAGTAGGTATCCAAAATTATTCTATCAAGCCAGGTTTGTTGTTTTTATTATTCAGTCTGAGATGAATGGTTTGGAATATCTGACAATCGCTTGTAGTCTTAGTTCATTAAGTAATTATTTAATTATTCGGGATTGTTTCTTTAATGACTTTAATATTTAAACAGTCTAATATACAATTCTTTTTAATATTTTGGTAGACGTAGGCAATAACCGAAAGAAAAGTTAGCAACTCTCACAAGCAAAAAAAGTACCACAATCAGTTGTTTAAATCAGAAGATAATCTGATACAAAACGAATTCAACGTTCTTTGGTGAAAGGCTAGAGCGAATTGGGACCCATAGAAATAGTTTTCTTAGAATAGAATGTTTGTGTAAAACTATAATTACAATAATCTATAAGACAAAAATTTGAGACTCCCAGAAAGCTGAAGATGAGTACCCACCATGGGTGTAGCTACAAATTTTTTCTGGGTAGGGGTGGTTTTCTGATTTAGTTGTTTGCGTTTAACGAATTTAAATATTTAACATTTAAACGCATGAGAATTATAATGTTAGTGTATATAACAGATAAATAGCTCAAAACACATTGTATATTTGCCATTTGAAATTTTTTGAAGTCAGATTAATAAATTTAATAAAACGCAAACACAATAGAAATAATTAATAAAGCAGATACATTGGTGCTTGTGATGTGAACATACCAATCGTCAGATGAACATAAATTGTCAAAATTTTCGTTGTTTCCTTAAAACATTTACGATTTTTGGCATTATCTGATCTATTTGAGAATGGGGTACATTTGCATGAGCACAGCAAAATAAACTCAAGTTGACATCTATAAAATTGCTTAATACTCAGTATATTTGTTTGTCTTAGTATATTTTTTGTCTTTATTTTGTTACGAAATTTTCTTTTTGGAACAAAAGTGTAAATTTGTTCTTAGAATGTCCACACCTAGATAAATTCTTAGACCGCAAGCTTAAGATGTTTGGTTTGAATATCATTTAATTTTGTTAGAATCTCATATATGAAGACGCCATTCATTTTGTCACACAGGTGCATCATCACTATTTCAGCTAAATTGGTATTGGTATGAAAAGTGGTATGAAATGGTATGAAATGGTATGTATTGGTATGAAAAGTGGTATAAAAAAATTGGTATGAAAAGTGATACGAATAAGGAACTGTTTAGTCATGAACAGTTCCCATTTTTCAGCTTCCTTATCTCTTTCATGTTTCAGCTATTCAGTTATGAACAGCCCTCTAATTCTCACTTTTCTTTGTTTAACACGACTTAAAGAATAAAGATTGGTGTAAATATTTATAAAATTAATTGAAAATATATTCCCAAGCAGGGTTGGACGAATATGAGACATAAATGAAGTTTGATTTAATCTGGCATTCCAAAAATTTTATAGTCATCGCCGTTTCTCATTTTTTTTAAAAAGAATACCTTTATATTCTCCTCCAAATCTCACAAGGGGAAGCCAGCTCCCCATCTTTGGAGAAGAGTGTAAAGTACATTGTGGCATCATTATAGGGAGCTTTTCAGATCTTCTGCAAAACATCTATATTATTTTCGAATAGCAAATTTCTTTGTTTTTGTTTATTTTTCACTCCTTTTCTTATGTATAGAGTTTTTCATCCTTGTACGCTTACTTTCTTGTGTGTTTAGCTATTTAGAACATTTTCCCCATCGAAAAAATAATGCAGATGTGAGGCTGAAATTCCAAAAAATTTTAAAGTCCATCTTATTCATAGTCAAGGCCGTACCTAGGGAAGGGGTTTACCCCCCCCCTCCCCGCGATGTTGTCCCCGACTCGTAAAAACGTAAAAAAAAATTATATAAAAATATTTTGACGCGTTTTCCAGTTTTTTTTTGTAAATCCCTCCACCCCCCAATAGAAATCCCGGATATGGCCTTGTTCATAGTCCTAAGAGCTTTACTCCGATAATTGTATACTTCTATACTATGATCTCATTTGCAGCTAAGCGAATCTGTAAGTTAATCGAGTGCTACGAAGCTAAAATCTATAAATTTAAACCTTGAGCAAAATTTTTTCTTTTGTAAAAACTAACAGAATATTCGCAACTAAACACCAATATATCACTATGACACAAATCCATTAATAACGTAATAACGTAATCCGTAATAACGTTTAATCCGTTTGGAAATCCCCATATCATTCAAACTTAAACATTATTTGCTATGTGTTTGCTAGAGCAGCCATGTCATCTAAAGACACAAAGAAGAAAAATAATGGAAAAAAAGACACTGCAATATTTTCCTTTTGCCCTCCAATCTTTTTGTCCCCTAAAGAAGGCACTAGAACTTCAGATTTCCATTCGAAGAATCCCTTCCCCCATATTCTAGGACCATGGGTTGATAATCACCCCTAAAAAAAGAAAAAAAAAATCGCATTCTTGATCTTTCTTCCGGCAAAAAATACAAAATCCATATTTTTGTAGATGTTTCATAGCCAAAAAGATCTAAATCTATGTCTCAGCTGTGATTCGGAAAGAACCGACAAACAGCTCAACCAATTGTTATTGTTGTTTTACTGACTATAAATTTGTTCTGGTACGATATCGTATTGCTTAATCAATACGTATCACATTATTTGTAATCAATAACGTATTGTTGTATGTAATCAAAACGCAATCAATATAGTATTGTTTTATATAATCAATACGTAATCAATATCGTATTGTTTTATATAATCAATCAATACGTAATCAATATCGTATTGTTTAATCAAAGCATATGACAATTCAAACAAAGAATAAAAGGATGCATTGTTTGGTTTTTCAGCTTCTGAAAAACCAATTCCTCATAGTGAAGAAATCAGAACAATCATATAATTCAAATCTGTCAGCAGTGGCGTAATTCCGTCAAAATCGCGGAGGGGGGGGGGGGTCAAAGTTGGATCCAATTCTCCCAAATCAAGTGAAAACGACATTAAAAACTGAAAAATGAGCCATATAATAACATAAAGGCAAAGATATGCTAAAGAAAACTGACGCGTTTTTGTGGATGCTTGGATTATGCAAGGCTTATCTTAGCTTTCACAAGATTTTTGAATAGAATAAATTTCAGCTGGGAGGGAGGAAGCAAACTGGGGTCTAAGAGGGCGCAAACTGAGGTGTTTAAGGGGTAGGTACCCCCTGCGCCATAGAAATTTATGATCCTGTCTGTCAGATATGCCGAAAGCAGTCGAAAACGCAATATTATATCCTAAATTTTAAGAAGCTTTCTCATCTAACGAGGAAAATACATTATCTCAACAAAGTTTCAACACTTGGATATGTGACTAAAATGTGGCACAATTCTAGGACTCACAATTAAAGAGATACTATCCCTGGACATCCAGAAATAGTTAGTTTTTTGTCTCTACATAATACGAAACTCCTTGCCGTCCCCCCCTAAATTTTCATGAACTGAACCTGCTGTGTACAATTAGATGAAGCTTCTAACATGAAACAGTCAATGAAGCTCTTGAATTACGAAGCTGTTATATTTTACTTGGGAACATTTCAATATAACGAACAGAAATTGAAAACTTGCAAAGATTTCAAGTTTATTTCTCTAATTAAAGAATTACTGATAAGATTTGCAAAGAACAGTTTGTTTCATTTGTGAGTAGGACAGCAAAGGCCGAAAAAAATCGTTATGTTGAGAAACAATGGTCAAAAAAGGAATCTGTTACTCCAGGAACTATTTTTTTTTCTCTAACTCCTCCATTAGTGCAGCTTGATAGTATATTTTTACCATAAAACTTGGGCTAAAGAAGAAAAGAATATTCTCAGGTAGCACGTAAAACTTGTAACACGTAACACATAAAACGTCAGGTTCACACGTAAAACTTGGGCTTATAAAGAGCTTCGTGAAACCGATAGATACAAGTGGGCTTTTTCTATTTAAGACATGTTTTTTTAAACAGAGTGAAGAAAAAATTAAAGAAGGTGCATATCTGTTGTTCCCAAACCAGAAAATTCTTGAAATATAAAATATTGTAAGAAAAGCTGAGTGTTTTGAGAAAAAAATAGCCTGGGTATTCTAGCATAAAAGTGAACCCAGCATGAGTGTGCATACACCTTCGGGCTGCAATATTCCGTTGAAGATACACATATTTTATATTTTTCATATTATGATTCGTTTCCTTGAAATTGGGCACCTTCAGCCGTTCACTGTTTAGGTACTAATCTTTCGTCAGGGGTTATTTTGTATTTTATTTAGGGACATTTTTTGCCAAGTTAAGCCCCCCCCCCCCTTAAAAAAAAGTACTTTGGGCAAATATTTAGCGGATGGCCTCTTCGGAAGGAAAAATGCAATATAATAAAAGTATTCCCATTAAATTCCTTATTTCGAGCTCTTTCTAAACATCCAGATCACTTTTCTAACAATGCACCCCGCCCTCCCTGATGGTCCTAGATATAGCCCTGCGAATAAATGAAAACTAGCAGGAAACACAAAACAATGAAATTTTTATATTATAATATGCAGCATGTTCCTATTCATCAGAATCTATTCATTATCTACTGTTTTAAAATTGTTTCAATTAATATTTATATTCACAAATTTATTGTTTTATTTCAACAGCTGCCCCTTCCGTCGAAATCATTTCCCGGAATTTCCGGAAACGTTTCCCGGAAAACACGCGGAAAAAAGCCTTCAGATAATTCCCCCGGAACATATCGACTTGAAAAATTTCGCAAAGAGAATATTATAGTAATTCTACAATAATTTAGTATTATATAATATAATAATAATATAATAGTAATTCTGTTAAATCCACCCAGTGTAAAGTTTACCCTGGAAAATTCATCCCCGAGAAATTTTCCTCCCCAAGGAAGATTTTCCCTAAAGAAATCCATTCCATGCACATCGCATCCCACGTCGTCTATTGCAAAAAAGTACAATAATACGGAATAGTAGCTTTCCATATTGAAAGCTATCCAGTCGACAACACATAAATCCGTTTTAACAAAGAAGAATGACGTCATAACGAGATTCTAAACAAATACGGAAAATATTATTAGGGCTATACACAAAACCATAGGGGGGGGGGGAGAGGGGGCACATTATAATAAAAGCAGCCATACTTTGGAAAAGGTATAAAGTAAGGAATTAATTGATTCTACTCTTACTTTATTAGCATGCTTACTTGAGAAGAGGCCAACCACTAAACATTTACCGGGTTTTGAATGTTTCTACCCCGACCCATGTTTTATACCCATGTTCTGGTTATTTTTATTCGATCGCAATTCATCTTTTAGATACATCACTTGAAGGACATGTTGTTAATAGGTTTTTAATCTTTTCTAGGGCTAATTTAGCTGTCCTACAGGGTGCCTATTTATGGCCTTTTTTCTTATGTATGTTCACAAAAAGTACGCTTTATATTTCGTTTTACACCAACTCATATCTTATAGGATTTAATATTTGTCCACTGATACTCAGCTATAGAAATTTCTTATTTAGGTTATTGTTATTTAGGGTAGTTTTTGTTTTGTTATTTGGGGCTTAATCTTTGTTCCATCCAAAAAATATCATTCCCCTCTTATTTAAATAGAAGATAAACCTAAAAAAAAGACAAAAAAAAAAAATACACAAAATAGTAATAACTAGCGTATAATAAATTAAAATACATTTCCAAAGAGTCAAAAAACAACACGCATAGAAAAGAAACTCCCGGAAAAAGATAAAAGCAAGCTAAATAAATTCAAACTATAGAAACTAATCAACAAAATAAAATACAACGAAAGAAATATAATAAATACAAGTAAAATGCTTAATTTAGAAGCCATTAACACAATTAAAGAATTTAATACGCTCTTAGGTTTATAATTAGACAATAGCCTATTCCACAAGTTCTCATTTCAGTCGGCAATTTCGAGATGAAGGCATTGATCAAAGAGCAAAAAGAGACATTACTTTCCTAGTCTCGTGTAGATCAGCATGGTATAATTTCATAGAGCTACGCCAGTGGCGTCTTTTCATATCAGCCAAAAACATTATTCCTTAAGCTAAAGTCAGAAAGGGAATCCAAATAACCCCGCCATTTTAGAACCTGATTGATTGTTCTGGGTAAACTTTTTAGCCATTAAAAAGTACAAAAATCTAAATTCCTTCTAATATGGTTCTCCCCTGTTTTAAATTTTAGCCAAAGGAACAAAACGAAAATTTCTTGAGTCAAAAGATTTTTTTTAAGTAGTCCTTCTGTTTCCCAGTGAATTGATGTTGATATTTTTCGTTAACTAGTGGGACTCGCTAGATTAATTAATTGAGGTCCAAGGTACTTCTCATCGTTCTTAATAATATTGTAAAAAGCTAAACGCTACTTTCAAATTTGCAAAAGATTTGTATTCAACCTCACTGGCGGAGCCAGAGGGTCGGGGAGGACCCAAGGTCTCCCCATGAATTTTTCTGATGCCCTTATCCCGTTTTTTTTCAGTTTTTTATTCTTTTTTTTAAATAAATTTGTCAATTTGGTAAATTATTGGCACCCTGGTCACAACCCCCCCTCCCCAAGATTTTACCCTAGATCCACCTTTGTTTAACCTCTGACATCTAATGAGCTTTCATCCATTTTGTGTATAATTGTACCAGTCAAAGAAACAAATTCTCCAAATTCAAACGGAATATTTTGCGCATAAGTTTACCAGTGGAAGAAATGAGTTCTCCAAATAGGAAAAGAAAAGGTATCAAATCTAATATTTTCTGACAAATCTGGAACAAAGCCGTCCTTTATGTTTTGTTAACCAAGCAATTATGAAGAATAATAATTTCAAAATTGAAAAAGTGAAAACATAAAAGAGGTAACAATTTAGCCTTCGTTGTACTAAAATTAGAAAGTTAAGTATTGCAGAGAAACCTATATTAAAAACATATATTAAACAAAATCAAAACATAGTGTTCCTAAGATAAGTAGGTATAGCTAAATCCCTTTTAATTAGTTAAAATTTTTAGGATCTTTTGATAGATCTCAGGAGTTGATTAGACCCTAAAGTGATAAGTTTTTTTTTTTTTAATTCAGCTAAGAAAAATAAGATAAAGAGCACAATAAAACAGGAAGAAGAAAAGCACAAACCCTGAAAAGGAAAAACTGACAAACTGGGCTGGAGGCACATGAGAGAATTTCCCTGGCGAAGGGGAATGTTGAAAACAAACAAAGTGCTTTGCAAATTGACGCATCTTTGGTTTTTATGGAGAAGCAAGGCCGTAAAAAGAAACATAGCAAGATAGATTGGAGATCTAAGTTATCAGTAAACGTTTTATAATGTCTTATTATTATAAAGCAACAAACGTCTCTAACGCCTAACCAATCACAATTGGTTATGTAATCGGTATATATAAATGAGGGAGAAGGAGGCATTCTAGAACAAAAGGAGATACATATTTAGATTGCTAATTATCATGGTTTGGTTTGTGTTTTTAACAATCCAACCCCCCACCCCCTCTAATGGTCTTATATATCCTTAGGCTATACAGAGAACTTTACAAAAAAATTATGGAATTTTTGCTTTATAATATGCAGGAAGTACCAATCATCATATTTCCTTTTATTTACGCTTTAAGCTTAGTAAAAGAGTGAAGAGTTTATATAGTAAGTTTCCAAGTGATGGACCATATGAAAACGAAACGATTATTCGGGAAGGGTGGAAGGCATTAAAGAAGGAATTCAAGGGATGATAAATGGAGGCCTTGTATGAAATTTCCAAGGATTTGGAAGAAGCTAGCAGACGGCGTAATAGTAACATATTGTATTGATCCTGTAAAGCTACTTTGAATTAGTTTTCATCAATTATTTTGTTACTTTTCCTACATAACCTAAGACAATATGGGACCATTAGAGGAGGGAAGGAGATCAACTATCAAAAACGTCAATCGAACCATGAAAATAAGCATAAAATTAGCAATCTAAAAAAGTGTTCCTTTTGGCCTAGCACGCCTCTTCTGAAGAGACCCAATTATAGACCTTTACACTTCTAAGATATCATTTTTGGAAGAAGGGGGGACTTAATATTTTTTGTTGGGGGAAGGGGGCAAAAAGTTTTCCATCTTGTTCATAAAACAATATACACTCCAATTTTTTATGCCTGTCACACAGGCTTTTCGGCTGGCTTAGTTACATGTCAGTCAGTGAGTAATATGCTGGGTATGATTTTAAGTATTTATATGTAATTCATAGAGTGTATTATTGTATTATTAGTAATGTTTTAGTCACTAATAATTATTAGTAACCAATAATCAGTGTTTTAGTAGAATCTTAGCCAACTTTTTGTTATTGGACGAGAATAACGTAATCCACTTTCGAACGCAGATAAAAATCCAACAAAAGATCCAAAAGAATAAAAAGATCCAATGTTTAACAACAGGCTGTTTTGCAACGCCTAAAGACATGGTTATTGAGATTTTATGGGCAAAAAACAAAAGCAGATCAGCTAACGATAAGACGACAACTTGCCATCAATTCATGAAAATTAGGGTGGGGGACGATATTTATTTATTTTTAAATTATGGGGGGTGAGGGCAATTTTGTTATTTTTTCAATTCCTTCAATGAAAAAAAGGCATTTTTCAATGAAAATACAAAATTGAGCATTTTTAACATCAAGTGGAGGGGGCCGACCCGCCACACCTACCCTAAACATCTAGGGAGCACATTCCCCCTAATTGAGGCCAAATGTACAACAAAACTGTTTATTCAAGAAATAATCACAAAACTTAATTTCCCATTGGATAATCTATTTGGCATTTGTCTATAAAACACTAACTAAACTGGGCTTAAGAAATTCTGAATGAAGATCAAATTGTACGATCGACAATAAGAATCTCAAAGGTTAATTTTAATTCACAAGTTGATTGTCTGGATCTGACTTTCATTGGTTATACTATTATCAGATTCTAATCTGGATTTTCGAATGAAATAATATATAGATTTTTGAATAAAATAATAAATAAAAGGAATATTTACTAACCGATAGTTTTCTGGGGGAATCAATACTAAGAAAATCATTCATGCGAAATCAACTTTTAACTTCGAACACTTTGCCAAAATTCCATTGACTATCACTCTGTTGAATTTTGGATTTCAAACAGCATACTAACTCGAAAGTATTTTTATTGCCACAGATGATCGCTAAGAGTATGGATAACTTTTAAGAGTGGAAACTGACACAAAAAACGATCAGTGCCATATTGCATTTGGCGACACTTGGCATTTTTCAAGCTTTGCAATCGTTTTTCTGTCAGGAACTTAGATTAGGCACTTATTACTACCCTTAATTTACCAATTACATTAATTAAATTAATTATTCATAGTCTTATACTGAAATGCCAAGTGCCACCAAATGTTAGATGGCGTTGATTACTTTTTTTTGTGCCAACACCACTTCTCACTCTTATAAGTTACCGGTAATCTTCGGACGATCCGACAATCCAGGCCAAGAATCGATATAGAGAAGGCAAACCCCCATAAATCCCATATAGCGCGGTTACCACTTATCGGGGTTATTGACACGTCAACGTCAATAAGCAGGTTAAAGCTGTCATCTAACCCATTTTATCCATCAAGGTACGCAACTTCAAGATCTCCAATCTATTTTATTATGTGTTCATGGTGCAGTATATTACATAGAAACACTAAGCGAAAGAGAAGTGAGAAAATGTCATAAAATACCCTTCACAAAGCGCCTTACTGAAGCTTTAAAGCTAACATGACTACCCTTACTCCTTGCCTTAACCTTAAGCGGGTAGTGTGAAACGTCAAAATATAGAAAGAAAAGCAGCTAGGGTATGCAAATTTATCCGTTTGAATATTCAGAAGAAAAGTTTTAAATAAAGTGTAAAACAACGAAACGGCACACTGGTCTCAGAAAAAGAAACAGAAGCAGAAAAATACGCTAATAGAAAAAAATTATAAGAAGTGCTGAAAATTCAGGAAAATTAAAAAAGAAATCGAAGCACAAACGTACGCAGTTCCGGATGAAAGGAAGAGACAATGATAATAATAAATAAAAATTATAAGAAGTGCTGGAAGAGAAGTGAAGAAAGAGACAATAATAATAGAAAAAACTATAAAAAGTGCTGAAAAATTCAGGAAAAATTTAAAAAGAAATAAAAGCACAAACGTACGCAGTTCCGAGTGAAGGAAGAGACAATAATAATGAAATAAATTACAAGAAGCGCTGAAAATTTCAGGAGAATTTAGGATTTAAGAAGGGGTGAGGTTTCATTCTGAGTACGTCTCTGAATGTAAGGCACATAAGCTATTCTTGTGAGCTTAATAAAATTTGTAATTTTAATTCTTCTCAATTTAAATACTTTTATACAAATAAGAAACTAAATTTTGAGCAATTTTTTCACTTTCTTTTTTTATTTATTTATCTTGAATAAATCGAACACAGAATAAAAGTTAAAGTTCCAACAAAGTAAAATTTCTGAGTAAGCGGGAGAGACACCCTCAACCGCGGACAAAAGCATCACTTTTTATTAAATTCGAGAGAAGGGGGATTTTAAAAGATTTATTTAAAATAGAACGTTCAAATAAAGTAAGAACTATTTTTAAACAGTAAAAACAGACCTATCATAGGATATTATGGTACGAATCTGAGAAAACCCGAGATTTACAGGCAGACTCATGCGAACAGCCCCTCCCCCGCGCACCTTCCTGTCCCCTGTCAAAAGCGTTTAGTTTTGAAATGATCAGTGAATACAAATTCATGTTCCAGCACCGTGCAAAGCCTTTCTGAGCCATATTGTTTTGACAGTGAATTTAGCCAAAAAATAAAATTTTCTTACTGTCACAAAATTAAAAAAGAACTAGTTTGTACGACAAACTTTTATATTCTTCGTTTTGCTAATTGGTTGATGTACAAATATTAATGATAAAACAGACAAACAGACAAACGTCTTTAACTAAAAGGCTATTTCAGAATTTTTGTTAAATAGCATTTCGACACAAACCGGGTAAAATTATTGGCGACACAATCGACATGAATTGGTACCTTCATGTTACACGATTTGAAACTAAGAGCTTGTTACTATAGCCTTTCGATAGTTCTAAACCGATTGCCTATCTAACAATTTTTGATCAGCATTTATCTTGGCCCTAGTTGGGCTTTTCTGAGTTTGAAGTTTGTCAAGTTGGACTTTTTGGAATTGAAGTTTTCAAGCATTTTGCAGTAGGTTGCATAGGTTACATCAAGACATGGCTAATTGTAGACAGACAAAAACCAAGACGGATTGTCCAAGTAATTGAGAACCAAAATGTTTAAATGGCTGGGGACATAGGTAAATGGCAAAAGTATGCATGACTCTCTTATTGGACACATACTTGTTGGTAAGTTTTTGGAAAGGCATTTATCTTGGCCTAGTCAAATATTTCGGGGGGGGGGATCAACCCACCCCCCCCCGAAATATTTGTTTGACTCGTAAAAACGTAACAAAAATGGATATAAACAAATTTTGTATGCGTTTCTTGAGTTTTTTTGTGTAACCCCCCCCCCCCGGAAAAAAATCTGAGTAAAACCCCCATCCGAAAAAAAATCCTGGGTACGGCCTTGTCTGTACCCCCCTAATTATGGATATGACAAAACGGGAAAATGTTGTCACCCCCCCCCCCGAAATATGTTTGACTCGTAAAAACGCAACAAAAATGGACATAAACAAATTTTGTATGCGTTTCTTGAGTTTTTTTTGTGTAACCCCCCCCCCCCGGAAAAAAATATGAGTAAAACCCCTATCCGAAAAAAAATCCTGGGTACGGCATTGTCTGTACCCCCCTAAAAGCATTATGGATATGACAAAACGGGAAAATGTTGTCATGAATAACATAGAAACAAAGAACAACAGAATAAGTCATACTTATCAAACAAAAAACGGCTTGGCACATCATTACTTTTTTTTAGGGCAATAATATTTTTTACATCTTCCAGCACTAGAGAAAACATGATAAAGGCCTAGCATAAAAGTCCCGTTAAATAGGCTACGCAATTTGTAAGGCACCAAGATACTGTTTATCCCTTCTAGAAAATTTGGTCCGCTACAATTCCACTCAACAATTTGATAGTGTCACTACTTCATAATACTAAAGCGTGTTTAAAGAAACGTTGTAATAATGGAACACCATAGTTCTTCGTTTTAAGTAGGGGGTTGAAGGCCCAAGGCTGAAAAGAACTTTGTCCTCAAACTAGGCGGCGTGGCTTGACTCCGGTTAGACCAGGTCTAAAAAGCAATAAAAACCGAAATAAAATCAAAACAAAAAATAATAATAAAAGAAGCAGAAATGCAAAGCAAAAAGCAGGAAAACAAAAAAGCATAGAAAAGAAAAGCGGTGGAATTCAAACAAACATATCAGTATACTAAATACATCCAAATCTAAATTTTCAAATAATCAAGAGCATTGAAACGCACATATAAGAGTGCAGGGAACTTATAAGAGTGGGAACTGGCGCTATTGCAAACAAAAAAAAATATCAACCCCATCTAGAGTTTTGGCGACACTTCGCATATTTTCAAGCTCTGTAACCATTTTTCTGTCAGGAACGGAGATGAGTCACTTATTACTACCCTAATTTTCCCAATTACAATGATTAAATTAATTATTCTCATTATTACACTGAAAAAATGCCAAGGGTCATTAAATGCTAGATGGCGTTAATGATTAACACTAGCGGCAGTTCCAGATCTTATAAGTTACCCACACTCTTTGACGCAAATGTAGTAGAGGGAGATCCTGCTTAAGAGTTTAATACAGTATCGGTGTTATGTACAGTAATGTACATTACTATACATTAAAAATTATAGCAACTTCAGTAAGCAGGAAGAGTTTTCCATAAAAATCACGAAAAGAAAAAAAAAATTAGTTGAATATTAGCTTAAATTGGACAAATTTATGACGAGTTTATTAAAAAGATAACAAACTAACACAATTAGTGAGGGTCATATACAGCATCTTGATTCTGGGGATAAAAAGCCGCCTTAAGGTCTCGTTAAACCGTTAAATACCCTTAGGGTAAAACAGTTAAGATAAACCTTTACGTTTCAGGGGATTAAAAACTTACTTCTCTAGATATGGTCTTGCAAAGACTACTCTAATTGTCACGACTTTAGCAATATTGTTTAAAAACCTCCCTGTGCTTCCCTCATCAGCTTTCGCCACTTCGCCCTTGGGTCCAACTTTCTGTACCTCAAATAGCAAGAGTGGTTATCGGACGGTCCGCGACCACAATTTTCCTTCAATCATACCAATTTAGAAACTACTGGATGATTCGTTCCAAACAAGGGATAACATGCCTATCTTTCTGCCAAAAAGGTAATAGACGCAGGATGCTGAGAGATGAATCCGCTTTGGTATTTCAATAATATAGATTTAAAATCCTTCAACGATTCGAATTTTAGCAATGCGTGAGGTTGCGAAACCGCCATTTGCGAAACATCTAATATGAAATACAAAAAGATTTATTGTGTTGCTGCTGTGAGTTTTCAAATGCCTATTTGCAGATAAGTACGTCATATTTGCAACTTTCGTCGCAAAGGGAAACTGAAATAAAAACTATTTTTACAAGGCTGAATAAGATAGAGGGTGTCAAACATCTCTGTCCAATACACCAGCCTATTATAACTCAGTTTTAATTACCACCTTGCTTCATTTCACCAAATTATGCGCAAATTATGCAAATTATGCAGCGCAAATTATGGTTGTGCTCTTAGGTATGTGAAGGTTAAACAATTATTTGAACAGTAGTCTAAGACTGCTGATCATACTGGAAACATCATTCTTTGTTCAACTAGCCTAATGAAATTCAGACACTTAATGTTGACAACAATATTGAAATATAAAAGACAAAAATAGCACCCCTTCAATTGCAATAACAAGAATCAAAGACGTCTACAACACAAATACAGATACTGGTTTCTAGTTACCAACTTAGCGTATTTCATCCCCCCACCTCCAAATACCCTGAGGTTCGAAAAGAATGTGAAGGCTGCAACATTACTAGCGCCTTAGGCTAACTATTTTTTACTAGAGAAGTAAAGCAGGACGTATCCAACTTAAAATGACTTGGACTAGCCTACTAGTAACATTTGTTGTGCAATACGTGATGGATATAATTATTAGGTATGTAATGGTAAAAGATTTACGTTATGTGTACATGGTTTTCGGTGAACAAAATTCAGACATGTTCTGTTGATGACAATATTGAAATAAATCGCTAAAAGTGAAATATATCTTGCTAACACCTAAAAAAAAAAGTACAAGCATAAAATCTTTATCCCACTTTATTCCCTCTGCAAAAAAAAAAAAAAAAAAAAAAAAAAAATAGAATGACTATTTGGCTTCTTTGCCCCCAAGATGGTACGAAGGCTCATCCTGATAAAACAAGAAAACTGCGGCCTATTGTGGCGTTATATATGTTTGGCCTATAATGAATTCAGATATTTGCTACTGTAAAAATTAAAAACCACTAAATGCCTCCTTTACAATCTTCCTCCTTTCAAAACGCATCATTTACCTTGTCTAGTAACTTTAAATAGCTACTGATAATCAATTTTGGAATGCCCACTTTCCCAAAAGATGCAAAATTGGATGGTTCATTATACAAGTGGAGCAGATTCCATATTTTGAAATATTCAAAACATTGTGCACTGCAAAAAACATTTCAGCAGCAACTGAAGAACTATTAAAGCATTTACTTTCCTTATACAACAAAGAAAACAAAACCTACCTCCTACCTCCTCTCCCTGTTGCTTCCTCTTGATAGGCAAATGGTTTACAATGCCAGCCAATCCAAAATTCAATTCCGAGATAATTATTGTTACTAATAGAGATGATAATGGGTACCGAGATGGGTGATCATTTTATTCCCCGGGTAGTATTATTAGTAAAGATGGTGGATACAGTGAGAATGTCAAAAGCAGACTAGCTAAGGCCCAGGGTGTTCTTTCAGAGTTGAAAAAAGTTTGGAAGAATAAGAAGATAAGTCTGCGAACCAATATTAGAATATTGGAAGCTACAGTGATGACAGTGATCAAAGATGGTTCTGAAGTATGGGCACTTCAAAGGAGGATTTATTAGATGTTTTCTAGAAGATTTGTTTACGGATCTTTCTTGGGTATCCGTCTGTTTGACCGTATTTCAAACACTAAGCTGTGCGAAAAATGTGGTTCTATTCCGCTTTCTAGGGCAATAACCAGAGAAAGGTTGGGATTTCTAGGACACATTCTGCCGATGAAGAATGGCCAAAGGTCGTTCTTTTCGGCCAAACATCTAGGGTCTAATGAAATGCAGGTCGTCCTCGAATATAGTAGGAAGAGGACTTAAGAAAGGATTTAACGAAATTGGAACTTCTTAGGAGAGGGCAAAGAGGGAGGAATTGAATAGACTGGAATGGGGAGCAGCGTGCGCAGCTGTGTAGATTTAGGCGTCTTGGTGCAGCAGTGAGCATGAACACCCATATGGGGGGGCAGGGGCTGAATGATGCTGCCTTATTTTTATATTTTTTATTTGAGATTGCTATTATATAGCATTAAAAATACCAATTAGACAAGGTTTGCCCCCCCCTGGAATTCAGCTTATGGGCGCCCATGGCAGTGAGTAGTTATAAGTAGAAGTATCAGTACTAATCTGACCCCTAACTTGAACAAAAGTTTACTTTCATAGTTACATACAAATTAAGGAACAAACATACTTGTGGTTTCAGGACAGGGGAAAGAATCTTTTTGTGTCCTTTTCTTTAATATGACATCTTATCGGTTACTGAAGGCTTTAATCGAATTTAATTTTAATTTAATTGAGATCTCGAACGGTGCTTGAGAATTTTGTGCCTTATATGACAGGATCCAAAAATAAAAAACTAATTTTCTATTAGATTAATCCTGCTAGTGAAAACAGTTTCAGCTGAAGTTAAAACAAAATAGATAGTTACTCTTTTGAATTCTCGTTCGGGTGATTTTCAATATATTGTAATTCTTATATGTAAACTTTTTATGGATAGAACTAGACTTTTTCAATATTGGTTGTTTAAGACTCTTTTCAATGAAGAAGGCTCAGCTGGGCTGTAGCAGGTTGTTCTTTATGGCTCTTCCAGGTAGTCACCCGCATCTTTGACTTTTGACCTTTGACCTTTTCACCTTTGACCTTTTCACCTTTGACCTTTTCTGGAAGTTCCCCCATCCCTTGGTGTTTATAATGCTCAAAATAAAAATCAGGCGCATTTGACGTTTTTTTTGTGTGTTTTTTTTTTAGAAAAATTCAAATAATGTGAATGAAAATCTGCTTATTTTGGCTGGTTTCCACCGAAAGAGCTATAATGAAGAAAAGGCTAACTAAAATTCAAATTCAGAAAACTTAAACCAAAAAGTACAGTTAATTATTTTCAATTTTAGTCAAGTTAGGGATTACGTTTCAGTAGTTTAGCTTCGGGATCCAATATGAGGCAAAACTCACAAGGTCAAATAAAATTGTTTTTTCGTCGCACACCAAGAAGAAGAAGCAGTAAACCAAATTCACCTGGCAGTGTATTTACATTGCTCTCAAATTATATGGAGGAAGAGCAAAATTGCTCTCGCAAATTTTTACTGGGCTCAAAGAACTATAATAAAAAATGAGACATTCCCTTTCAGTCACTTAACTTTGAAAGTTATGTAAAGTAAAACTCATAAGGTTGAAATAAAATCATTCTTGGAGCACCTATTACGGGGAAGAAGAAGAAGCAACAGTTGATCAAAACCACATGGATGCGTTTTTATAGTTCGCAAATCCTACTGGAAAGTGATGTTACGTGTTCTAGAAGATTTATCTCGAAAATATTTACTCGTCTTGCAAGATTAGATCAAAAGTGATGGCCTAAACTTGTGTCACTTAGGGATTGAATTTCAGTTATTTGATTCCGAGACCCTATACCAGTGGTGGATCCAGGGAGCACGGTAGGCGTCTCCCCCCCCTGACGTAGTGACGGATTTGTGGTTGGGACCGCTTGCTCTGGCTCGGTTTGGGAACGAAGGTTTTTTTTATTATTGGTTTTTAAAAGTTGAGTTTTTAAGAAGTTTTTAATTATTAAGACTGTTTCTTTTTGCAAACAAGTTTTAAACAAGGTTTAAGTTACTTTGTGCGGTGTCTGTTAGATTTTATTAATGACACATACCGCCAAAAAGTATTTAATTAAATTTAGGTTTATCGAGGGAATCTGTCCATTTTACCATAAAAGTCAACTGGGAGGTGAAAGTCTTCATTTCGTCAAAAAAAGGAGGAGAAATTTAAAACCATAACTTCTTCAGGCTATTGAAATGATATATCAGGATTTTGATGTGACAATGGGATTGAAAAACAAAATATTTAAACTTCTTTTTACTGTCAAACATTTGTGTCTGTTTTGGTTTTTTGGGTTTGCTTATTTTGCGGTGCGGGGTGGTTTGTACAACATTGTTGTTTTTTAGGAGATACGTGTAACAGATAGTAAATGTATGAAAGTGTAAAAAATATTAATTTAAGTTTTGGATTTTGGTGAGCAAACGGTGGCAACTTTACTGTCTATTTTCATCTAATTAAAGCTCTGCATTATATGACATATCACCTCCTCTGTTCATCCTAAAACATTAAAATAAAGGCCAAACTCTTCAGCACTTTAGTAAAGGTTCGTATTAGTATGTACTTAAAACTAAGTATATGAGTCAAAATACTCCTTCAAAGGTTGGAGTAATCATTTAAGAAAAATAGATTTTCGAACAATTGTTTATAAAAGAATGTAAATAATTACGTTTTTAATTTTTTTTTTTTTTTTATGTAGCTGGTATAGATGACTCTCGAATTCTCAGTTTGAATCAGTGGAATGGCAGCGATTTTTTTTTTCAAACATTTAACGGAATGTAACTACAATATTACTTCAGAATTTCTCAGCTTCTCAATACCAACCAGTCACAAAATATAGTCATGTTTTTTTATAGTCATGTTTTCATGACTATAAAATTTTTTACAGTCATTTTTTATAGTCACGTTTTTTTATAGTCATGAAAAGTCATGTTTTCATGTTTATAGTTCATGTATAGGGGTTGCAAATATTTGTCCATAAAATTGTATAAACTAATATATATACCGCTGAGGATTTTTATACTTATTTTAATACAGACCGTGCAATCGTATTTCCACTATTAGTTGTTAATAAATCAAAATTTTTACACAACAATTCTCTTAATTAATGGTAAGTCTGAGTCAAATTTCAAATTTTATTTTTGTGCACAACAGACATATCGAGATTTAAAAGCTTGAATTGAATATCTGAAAATCTGAAAATACAAAAAAAAAAATAATAAGAACTTCACCACAGCTTGAAACCCTGAGAATTTCAATCACCAATCTATAGCTATCAAATACAAAATAACAAACACATAATTATTTGCTTTTAAGGAGTATTTCGACTCATATATTTAGTTTGATGCATCTTTATTAGAGTTCATATTCACCTCACGATTTTGGTCTTTATTCGCATATTTTCAGATGAATAGAAGAGGAAATGCTAACGAAAGGCTCTAAACTAACAGAACTCTAGACTGACAGGACTAACCATTATAAACGTTCACCAAAATAATGAGGCAGACATCCACCGTACAGTAAATAGATATGGCGGGAGTGGAAGTAGAAAAATCGACTTTTTATTATAAAATTGTGAGTTCTGTAATTTAAGCCAAATATATCGAACTTTAAAAAGTGGAAAGATACGCAATGTTATTATGAAAAGTAAAATTGTAATTAGTAAATTTTTGAGATTTCGTCAAAGTTGACACTGTTTATTAAAACGCTATTTTTTTTAAAACGTTTATGAAACGTTCTATAAAACCGTTTTATAAAACGCTATTTTATTAAAACGCTAAACAGTGATTAGTTAATGCTTTATTACCTATACTTAAAACCCTCGTTTAACGTTAACCCTCGTTAAAACGTTTATAAAACGTTTTATAAAACCGTTTTATAAAACGCTATTTTATTAAAACGCGAAACAGTGATTAGTTAATGCTTTATTGCCTATACTTAAAACCCTCGTTTTAAATGTCTTCTATGCATTTCTATCTCTTCTGTTTTTCTTGTCACACACCTAAAAGAACCAGTATTTAATGTTTAATATATCTTTTACAAATATACAAGTTGTATCTTTATCCTCACTTCCTATTCATTACTATCGTAGTTACTAAGCGATGCCACAAGTTAGGCGTCATGCTAAATGGTTTGATCTATACAAACTGTCACAAAGAGTGTATGACCCCAAAAGATGGTTCAAGACAATTTTTCGTTTTTTTGTTTTTTTCTTCAATAAAAAGCTTAACTCACTCGCTATAGTGGTCAAAAGCGCAAAGACAATAAATTATACAGAAACTATTAAATATCATATTTATTATTTATAGATGGTGAACAGTTTTTTTTATGGCTGGGTGGTTTTTATAACTTACTATTTTTTATATCAATATTCTTATATCCTTTTAATCTCGATAGATTTAATAGAACTTTAACCCTCACCAGATTTTAGATTAACTTTGTGACCATTTCCACAATCTACCTACGACACATAATTGTCGAGGGTCCCTTTAAATTGCGGGTATATCTTTGTTCGCAAGTTTATCAAAGCAGCCTATTATGCCCCCCCCCCCCTAAAAAAAATCCTGGATCCAACCCTTTCTTATATATCTGGGTTTTCTCTACCTACTAGAATGTTGAGCCCACTAATCCATTCTACTTTAGTAGAAAAGAACATTGGAAAACTGAGACAAACAATAAATAAAATTAACCCCTATACAAACAAACAAATCTCTCAAGACTAATAAAATCATTCTTGGGGCATACATTGAGATGACGAAGCAACAGCAAACCAAATCCACCTGGCTGTGTTTTTATCGTTTCCCAAATTCTAATGGAATGTTACCTAAAATATCTTAAAAAATTTCACTCGGAAATGTTTACTGGTCTGGTACAATTAAAATCAGAAGCGGTAGCTTAAATTTTTGTTCCTTTGTCCTATCCCCAGAGGTTTTGTCAATTAGGCTTTACAGTTGAATCAGATAGTTTCGAAACTTTAGACAGCCAAATTTGCTTCTTTTTTCTCTCAGCTACACCCACTTAGCCATCAATCCTCCATCCGCAATTCATTCTTTCAAAAAGCTAATCTGCAGAATCACTTAAAATAGAAAAAAACAACAACACTGGAATACAGAGAGAAAATAAAAGAATAGAATAAAATCAGGCCTATGCAAACAATCGAAACCACAAGGTCTTAATAAAATTATTTTTGGGACATCCATTAAGTAGAAGAAGAAGAAGCAACAGTAAATCAAATCCACCTGGCTGTGTTTTTATTGTTCTCAAATTCTACTGGAAAGCTATCCAAAATATCTTAGAAAATTTCACTCGAAAATATACACTGGTCTGGCAAAAATTAAAAGTATACAGTGGTAGTTTATTAGAACTGTAGTTCAGGCATTTACCTTGCAAACTCGATTCGTACATATTTGCATCTGTTTTTTCCTTGGCTCTACCCACTTGACTATTGAGACCCCCCCCCCCCCCCACCCAGCTGATCTGCCGTAGAACTAAAAAAAAAACAAAAAAAAAAAAACACTGAAATATTAAGAAAAAAGAGTGGATTAAAATCAGACATGCTCTTAGTATGCGCGTAAGGGTTAATTTCAGTCTAAGTTGATTAGTAATGACCATCGTTAACAGAAAATAAAAAATTGGCACAAAAAAATATATAACACTAATATCTCATAAATGTTAATTCCATCTGGAAGTGAAAAGACGTCCCATACATAAATTACTCATAATTATATAAACAAACTTAAGCAGAAGTGAGCAAAATTAAAGTGAAGGTTTTTCTTATTAATAAAAATTATTGGACCTAATACACAAACGAGTAAGATACATTGAATGTCATCTATAATTTACTTAACTAAGATGGCAGACTATACGCACTGTTTAACAGTCCTTCGTCCAACTTTTACGAATGGTTTGTTGGTTGAAAAGAAAAGGGAGGCAGTTAGAGCCCCCTATCCAAAGCTATAACATGCATGAAATGAAATTTAACTGTTTATTTAGTTTTTTTTTTAGAATATATTTCGAAAGTCACCTATTTAACAAAATCTTTTTGAATAAATTATGGCATTTTATTAGCACATCAAGAATAAACGCTTCGTTTTTTGATAACTCTTAAATAATTAAAAACAACATATTAATATGTAAATCTACTTATTTCAAGGCAGAAAATGGAGGGGGGGGGGGTTTAAACCACTCCAAAATTTCTCCCAGCTACTTCCTTATTTTTAAATGTATATGGTGTTTAATATATTCAGGGTTGGCAATTATAAATCGGTCAAGTCCTTTGGGTCTGAAATCTAAACAAATGATTGGTATTAGATAATCGGTTGACGTTCAAGAAAATAAAGAAAAACCTTTGAAATGGAAACGACTAGAATATACCACCAGTCTTATTCCTAATTACCTAAGTATTCGTAAAAGTAGACCAGAAAAATTGTATATTTTCTACAGTGGCGATTGTTTTTTTTTTTTTTTTTTTTTTTTTTTTTTTTTACCATTTTAAACACCGTACAAACAATCAGCACACATGATCAGAGACAACAACCAAACAAATAATGCATGACAGCCACTTTGCTCTTTACTTAGGCAGCACCCCTGCACTGTCTACGATACGTATCCTGAAAATTTTAACCAATAGATAAAATAAACAAAAACTACCATTGGTTTGTTATTATTTGGGACCCTAAGTTAATCTTTAATGGTCTTTTTCGGTTACTTTTTACTGGGGTCGTTCTTTACTTAGTTTCTTGACAATTATGTTTGATCCAAAACTCTCTTAAATTTTACAACCCTCGTTTTTACACTCTAGTTTAATGTTCAAAAAGTGATGTTTCGAAAATGATCATCATTCCTGAATAATGTACCCATAATGATTCTTATGAGGGCATAGAAATAAACAATTAATCATAGGTTCATCATTGTGAGTTTTCAAGGCGAATTCTTTAGACAAGTCTTTATTTACAAGGATGTTCTTATGAATGCCAGTAGGGCAATATCCTAGAACTTCATGGCCACAAGTAAAAGTGTAGATTCATTCTTTGATAGTTTACTCACCAAACGAAATATATTATCAAATTAGCTAGCATTCTCAAGATATAATTCATCAACATTAAAACATATTCATTGAGCGTGACAATGTCCACCTTAGTTGATAGTAACTTGCTTAGACATAGGTTCTTCAAAGCCTAGTGGCGTACAGGGCAGCAATGGTGGAACTCCACGTCAGACGATCCTGAGCCAGAGACCACAGCTCATTGAGGGATGATCGTATTATTCTTGCTTCATCTTCAAGAGAACGAGCAATGGCGATTTGTTGTCTACCACTCTTCCAGAGGATTTCAGCACCAAACGCAATAGGGAAATCGCCCTTGTCTCATTAGGCATGTCCCCCCAGGGTCGCCATCTTCTAAGTCGAACTTTCTGGCTAATTTGAGGTTGCTTTGTGAGAAACCTGATCCTGTTGTTGGGTAATCTTATCAGTCCAACATATCGCAAATATTCTTTGCCCGGGATTTGCATCCATAGTTGAATATGGAGATTACGTTTCTGTTGCACAGATGCAGATTCAACTTAACAGAATACTTGCTAGATCTCTAGATACTATTTCATTGAGAGAATGCTGCACACGCATGTGCAATTCAAAGGGTGATCTCTAGTTGCACCTCTTCTTTCGAATTAGTGTACTTCATAGATACATGAACTCGCTGACTTCTTCGATTTCCGATTCCCCAAGCTTAAGAACTCCAACTAGCAAAGTGGTAAAACCTTTTGAAATTGCCTTGGTCTTCCTCACATTAATCTACAGGCCTGTTTGGGAAGCTTCTGAAGCTAGCTGCCTAATGTTCCTTTGCGTATCTTCTGTGAAACGAGTAGTAAGAACTATGTCGTCGTCAAAGTTGCACTGATAGTAACTTGAATCTAGTATATGACAAAACTTCTTTTCTAGACCTACACTGAAGAACCTGAACTTATCAGTGGTAACGAGAATAATAATGTGGGTTCTATGAACAACATGTCCAAATTACACAATTTTTTTTTTAGATTACGCGATTATCCAAAAGTTTTGCTTATTTTACTATAACCCCCCCCCCCCATTATCCCCTTTTATTATCAATGCGTTCTTTAACCTTGAAAATTACTTCCTAATTTACCTACAATATGTATCACATATACCAATTTTACTATCAACTCATGACAAGCACTAAGGTACCTAAGAATAAGAGATAAACGCTCCTCCTCTCCATGCTCCCCCCTTGCGCAACTCTACCCGAAACTTCGCTCTCTGAGTTAAGTTCTGATAGAAGAAGGCAGATTTTTTCTGCCTTCAAGATTCTTGAACCCAGCGACAATGACCAAACGACGTCACAATCTTGAATCCAGGTGATATATCTCCTTGAAAGGAAAATTTCCTATGATATTCTTACAAGATTCTTAAAAAAAGGACTCTTTCGAATGTCTATTAAAAATTAAATTTAAGAATTAAATACCGACAATATATATTAGCGTACTACTAACAATACATATATGAATGTAACTCACAAATACTAATAAACAATTTATAAATACAAAAAACCTATTTTTACTTTACGTTCGATTTGCTGTTACTCAAAGCCCCATCGAAATTCTACATGTATCCAGGTGGCTAAACTGTTAGGTCAAGCTTCCGTTTACAGGTTGACTGGAAACTGGGTATAAAGCCTTACCTCATCGGGGTCTTGACCAGAGGAATCTAAAGACTCTTGTGACCCCCTTCGAGCGTCCCTGCTTACACGACGACGTCTATCAGCAGCTTCAAGAATTCCGGCTGCTTTGGCTTGCTTCACGGCATCAAGTCCCTATAAAAAAAATGTACATTCAGTTGTGTTAGGCTCATAATGTTATTCGGAATTCTAAAATTGGAAGATGGCGCTAATATATTCATCTTATTGTCTAGGCCTAAACCATAGGGCAAGTAATATACAAGACAATAAACTAATATTATAATAGCGACTAAATTAAAATATCTAATCATAACAATACTGTATACAAACATGATGCAAACAGCAAATAAAAAACAAATAGTCGTGCACTAACAATCTATAATATAATGCAAACAGGATGTGCAAAATAACATACACCAAATGGACCCTCTTTTTGGATATAATCTCATTCATACAGTAAAACTGTTAATACAGCAAGACATTTGTGATTCCCTATGGTTTTTATTGAATTAATTTCTTAATCGAATTCGGACTTGAAAATAGCTCACCTTGACTTTAGATTATAATATTTGACCTACATATTACATTGACCTACAACATATATATTTTGATTGGAATACTCGACTATCCCTGGCTGTGATAATTAGATTGCGGAATGACCGATCAAAATAGGAAGATGATTTTAAATCCGTTACTGAACTTTGTCACGAGATCTATGCTTGATGGTGCAAAAATTGATCTGATTATCGGAAAAGCTCTAAGTTTTTTGATCATGGTACTATTATCAGTGCTAGAGAGCTTCTGTGTAATATTCAGAGCTGATGTGTGAAACATGCAAAGGATGAAGATAATGTATATGACATTTGTAAATAGTTAAATCAGGCGGCAAAGGATAATTTGCCTGTTCCCACTTTTGTTATATTCTCACCTTCTGAAACACCAACAATCAGGGAGGCAGTTTCGGCTACTTTAGTCTCAAAAGTTAATTAACTCTCTCGGAAAATTGACGGCTTTTTAGAAAATGCGACACATTCAGGCCCTGTTTGGACAGCTAGAATTGATACCAACGTAACAATTAACCCTGCCCCAGCTCCTAGGTTTGTCGTTGTACTAAAAAACAGTCTTGGAAACCTGACCTCACCTAATGCTCGCAAGGACTTCGTCGATAAACTTTGCCCTGAGGCCTCAGGTGAAATAACTGAACTTAAAAAATCGGCTGCCGAATGGAAACTTGTTGTTAACTCAAAGCATGTAGCGAACAAAATTGACAAGAATGCTAAAAACAGTACCTCAGGTATCCCGGTGAGTGTGACATCCCCACTGTTTATAGGGATCCTGAAAGGCGTACCGATCGAATACGATGAGAATCAAGTAAAATCTCTTGTACTAAATTGCGCGAAAGTTGAACAGTGCGGAAAGTCCCGAGTGTTCAAGGTCTACTTTGAGTCAAAACAAAACCTGGATCAGTTCTTGAAAGTTTCTGTGAAAGTTGGCTACGAAAAGCTTTCTGCACAAGCATTTGTATATCTCCCAAAGCGTTGTTTCTCGTGTCATAAGACTGGGCATCTGGCCTCGCAGTGCACTAATCGGGCCCTCTGCTCTCGCTGTGGATCATGCGATCACACCTCAAACAGTGCCTCTCCGAGTTTGGAAAAAATGTTTTGTCTAGACTGTAAAGTTACCGGCCATACTTGTTACAGTGTAAAGTGACAGTTAAAGTTAACGGCTCTCAAGTCTACGCACCAACCCCTAATATTTTTGTCAAAGTCGAAAAAGGTACCCGTCAAGGTGCTGTTTCTTCCCCTTCACTCTTCAATAATAGAGTTCTTGATGCTCATTCAGCTGTTCCCACATCATTCATCTTTGCCGGTCTTGATTTATCTCTCGTATGTTATGCAGACGACATTTTGAATTTGAGCCGCACTATCCAGCGCATAAGCGAGATTTTCGCAACACTACAATCTGAGTATGCAAAACTAGGTCTTCAGTTCAATGCTGAAAAGTCCAAAGTTGTATTCTTCAACTGGAAGCAAGCATTGCCTAGGGATATTCCTCTCGGAAATAGTAGGATTAAGCCAGTAGATCATATCATCTACCTCGGTCTTCCCATTGGTTCGTCAGTAATGCACACGCGACAACTATTAATTGCTCATATTGAGCGTAGAGTTGGGTTATCATATGCTTCTTTTGTAACTAATAAGTTACGGTTCAACCGCCCTCTTCTCTCGAAACTCTTCAACTCTGTTGCTCTACCACATTATCTGTACATATCGCCGTTTTGGAAAATGCTCAAAAATTCTGATAAGTGAAAAGTTCGTTCAGTTTTCTTCCGGTTCGCAAAATATCTTTTACCTTTTCCCTCTTGGACGCGCAATTCTTATCTAATTAGAAAATTCAGCATTGCTTACCCCATTATAGCTGTTAAAAAGCAAATTCATGCTTATAATTCCCGTTTAATAAAGTTGAACCATCCTTGGTCGTCAGTTTTTATTTTTTTAAGTGTTTGTTTTCGCGCTTACTGCAATTGTTGCAGTTTTTAAACTGATTGATGATTTAGTCTCTTTTCGTATGAATCCAATTTAAGTGACGCTGGTTGTTCTCAATTTTGGTGTCAATTTTTCTCTGATAATATATTGTCTATATTACTAATAATTTAAATTTTTATTAATTATCGGTTATTTTAAGCATATTGCTTTAAATAAATTTCTAAAAGGGTTCTTGATTGAATAATTGCTTTTTTTCTGTTATTTGTGTATATCGAATCATTTATTGAGAGTGCTCTGAGTGCAAGACCAGTGGGCGAAAGTGTCGTTTAATTATTTTTACCGTTTCTTGCCATATTTACACTAGTTGATATGATTATCTACTGTATATTTTTATAATTCACTGATGATTATTTGGGTTTTTTTTTTTTAACCAATTGCGGCTTGATGCACTGATGTTCATATTATTTTTGTTTGTTCAGGATTTAGGAGCTTAAAAAAAAGAAGAAACATGTCGCGTACCTCCAGAGTAGTATATAATTTACGTTTTCTTTCTCGTTCTGTGTAAATTGTTCTAAGAGCTTATTTAGATCTTAGCTCCAGCGTTCGTCACTCAAAACCACATGTATAACTCCTAAGTTTATGTGAATTGCTTTTTTTTGCTTAATGCTCCGTCTTTTCCTTTTTCGTATGACGGGTATTCCAATAAATAATAATAATATGTATATATATATATATATATATATATATATATATATATATATATATATATATATATATATATATATATATATATATATATATATATATATATATACCTATATATATATATATATATATATACCTTTATTTTATTAATTTGGTTATCATTACTATTCCATAATTTTAATTGTAGTAATTAGATCTACCATGAAACATGTCTGTGAGGCATAAAGGTAAGTTATTATCATGGTATTTAAACATAAAAAGTTGATATAATTTTTAACGTTCAGCATAATTACACCGGTATATTTCGCATGTCTGAAAACCTAATGTTTGATTTTTCAAAGTCGTTACTTAAATAGAAAAAAGAGAAATGTCATGGCACGTGAATACAAAATTCATTGTGATTTCTCCGGCTTTTGTTTTAAGATATATTTCAAAATTTTTGTGAACAGTTTCTGTATTTTTGGTATATTATTCAGTTCCACCGCCACTTCTTTACTTTCTATTTCATAAATGTTGAACTTTTTCGAAATTTTGGGTATGTACACAACCACTGTTTGACGTCCATTTGTTTCTATTTCTGCTGAATTAATTAGATTTGTTTTCAAAAAATAGCCATTGGCGTAAACCGTGTAGTCTACAGTACCGCAAGAACTGAAAACTTTGCGCCTCTACGTCCAATAAATAATAATAATAATAATATAACCGAGTACAAACAGTAAAAAAAACATAAAAAACAGGCCTCTAACTAAGAAAATATCTAAATTAAATTTGGAACAATAACAAAAAAAAAATATACAGAAAACAAAATAATTCAAAAAGGAAATAAATTTAAAAAGGATGATAAATAGGAGAAGCAACGAAAATCTAAAAATATCACTTGTTTAGTAAACCGCTTACGAAGACGATAAAGCCTATTCAATACTTTAAAGTGTAGACAAGGGCAATGCAGCCAGCAGAAACCTTAGAAGAAATTATGCAGTCGGTGTTTTTATGGATTATTGACACAGGCGCACCCAGGTTTTCTCAGGGTTTTGTAAACCTGGGTTATTGCACAGACGTCCACACATAAGTGAAAGCCCAAGTAGTTTTTTTCCTCTATGAGGTAGCTAATTATGTTCAGTTATCCACTGTTTGAAAGAATCTTCACTAATTCATTTTTCTAGTAATAAGCGAGAACATTGTTTTAGTTAATCGTACATGCTGGCGAATGGCGGAAAATGTAACCGTGTTTCCTTATAGCATTGAAAAAGTCAAGCGGTTACCCCCCCCCCCCCCAAAAAAATTGTTTGGTTTTGTATTTTCATTGGCCTTAGAACAAACCAAAAACAATCTCGATTAAGATTGGATCATCATTTCTTCAATTTTATTTTCCTTTTATCAGAAAAATAAATGAATCTCTGATAAGCCGAACAAAATAAGTTTTTACTATGCTTAATTTACACATTCTGTCTGATAAATTTAATGTGTTAAATGCTTTGATTGTGGTTCCCCGAGGCCATATCATTGGTTCAAAGGTTTTATTTACATCAATGGGCTGGCTCTTATGACTAACACTAACAATCAATGAGTATATGCTCATTATTTAGTAAAATTACCCCTTTCTGAGACCTCATCTCGCAATCTCCCAATGTCGCAGCAGTTTCAATGAACTTAAAATAATTTTATTAGAGAGACAGGTGACTTTCTGCACAGTAGAACAGAGTGGGTTTTTACTATGCTTGATTCATAAATTCTCTCAGATGAATTTAAAGTTTTGACTGGGGTTCCTCACGGTAATATCACTGGTCCTACGCTTTTCATTTACATCATTGGGCTGGATCTTAATATTAACAATAAAATAACTACATGCTGATTATTTAATATAATTATCTCTTTCCACCTCATCACTTGCTCTTCCAATGTCATATCAGTTTGAATGAGCTTGAAAGAAGTCTATTAGAAAGAGAGATGAGTTTTTGAAGACCGAAATAGAGTAAGTTTTTACTATGCTTGATACCTAAATTCTCTCAGATCAAATTAAAGTTTTGACTGGAGTTCCCTAAGGCCATATCACTGGTTCGAAGCTTTATTTTTATCAAAAAGCAGGCTCTTATGACTAAAACTACCAATAATATGAGTATATACTCATTATTTAGTATATTTCCCCCTTTCTGAGACCTCACCTCGCAATCTTCTAATGTCGTAGGAGTTTGAATGACCTTGAAAGAAATATATTAGAAATATAGATGACTTTCTAAAGAACAAAACAGATCAAGTTTTTACTATGCTTGATTCCTAATTTCTCTCAGGTGAATTTAAATCTTAGAAAGATAGATGACTTTCTGAAGAGGAAAACAGAGTAAGTTTTTATTATGCTGTATTCATAAATTCTCTCAGATCAACTTAAAGTTTTGACTGAGGTTTCTCACGGTAATATCATTGGTCCAACACTTTTCATTTAAATAACTGGGCTGGACCTTAATATTAACAATAAAAAAGTACGTGCTGATTATTTAGTATGATTCTCTCTTTCCGAGACCTCATCACGTAATCTTCCAATGTCGCATCAGTTTGAATGAGCTTGAAAGAAATCTATTAGAAAGATAGATGACTTTTGGATGGCCAAACAGAGTAAGTCTTTACTAGGCTTAATTTACACATTTTCTCAGATGAATTTAAAGTTTTGACTGGGGTTTCTCAAGGTAATCCCATTTATCATGTATATAACTTATATACTTTTCATATATATTACTGGGTAGAATCACATTATTACCAATAAAATAACAATCTGCTAATTATTTATTATGATTACCTCTTTCCGAGATCTCATTGCACAATCTTCTAAAGTTTCAGCAGCCTCGTATTTTCCTTGACGTCTATAAAGAGCACCTAGATTCTTCAGCGTCGTTGTGACAGTCGGCGAGTCAACCTTGGCTGCTTTATGCCAACCACCATATTCTGCGTATGGCGCCGGAGCTCCATTGGTACGCTTCATTTCTTCTCGCTCTTCAGCCACTTGCCAGATAGGCTTGTTATTACCTAAACAACAACAAATGGTAAACAATCACTCCTTGGACACCACTTCATTTAGCATCCAATCAAATTCATAGAAACGAATGAACTTCAAAATTACTAAAATTAAATGATTTATATCTATTAAAATTAAGTTAAATTTAATCAAAATTAACTTAAAATTGAATTATTTAAATTAAATCTCATTAAATTTATCTTAAATAAATTTAATTCAACTAAATTTATTTTTACTAAAATAGAATCAAATTTAAATGATTTAACTTAACATATAATCAAATTCACAGTAATGCAAGCCGAGCAACTGAATGAGAAAAAAATTACATACCTCTCATTTTTAAGTTCCCTGCTATTCACTATAACTTTTACCAGCAACACATTAGTCGGGTTAAACCAACTATGAATTAATAACACTTGACAAATAAAATGGCAATTACTCTGTACTGCATATAGTATTTCCCGATGCTAGATATAATATCACAACTCACACAGCTAGACATAATACTCAATAGTGTCGTATTGGCAGATTCATGCTCCCAAAAATTGTCAAAAATTCCGAAATGACACTCAACGGTGTCGCATCCCCAGATAGATACTCCTCAAAATTACCAAAAATTCCGGAATATTACACTATGTCTAAAACCCAGTTTTTATCCAAAACACAGTCGCAGCATTTACCAATACCACAGTAAATCAATTTTAGCATAGATTGAAATGGCTACATTCGTGTTTGGAATGCGATCTCGTCCAAGATTTGATATTAAAACATGTAATTTATCCTGCTTGAAGTGGTACCAATCCTCTCTTTCTAACAACGTTGAATTTAATAACTTTTAACAATCCTTGCTAACTTTTAACCAGTCAAACCACTTTTTAATTTAGCAATACTTGACGAATAATTTAGCGACTACCTGTACTACATATAATATTTCTCCATACTCGACGAGACGCAGCCAAGCAAAGCTTAACAGTATCCTATTGGTGAATTGACACCCCTCGGAATTTTTGTCTGAAACTCGTTTTTCTGGTCCAGAATGCAATTTTGTACAAATTTAACCCCACAGTACAGCTGATTTTAGCCATACAAAGGGTTGGAGGGTAGGGTTACAAAAAACACATCAAAATTTTTTTTATATTTATTTGTGTTACGTTTTTACAGGTGAGGCAAACATTTCGGGGGGGGGGGTCGACCCCCTCCCCCCCAAATTTTATTGACCCGCTAGCCATGGAGAAAAAAAGTTAAAGAGGACATATCAGTGTTACCAGTGCAAAAAAGTGATTTTCTTGTTCAAGCCAGGGGACTGTAAGTTTCCTGTATAAGATTTTCCTATGGTGGTTTCAATGGTGTACTTTTTGTTTCAATCAAATGCCATTTCTAGGGGTTCCAGGCTATTATTCGAAATACCCATTAAATTGTTTTCAAAATACCTTTTTCCTATAAAGACTAATCGAGATAACAACTAACATTTCTGAATCAGCAACAAATGGCAATTTTATCTTAATAGCCAGTTTTTATTAAAAAGTATTTTTTAATTTTTGGTTACTATGGGCCATACTTCGTTCTTTAGTTGTTGCAGCTAACGCTAAACCACGCTCTGATTACATACTTAAATGTGTATAATAAAAAATATTATTTCGTCTGCTGAAAGTGATACCCATTTTCATTTATTCTACGCCCTTTTGATTAATCACTTGTATAATCCTTAAAATGCATGAGATAGGGAGGCACAAAATTATTGCATTTATGTGAGAATTTTTGAGGCCTCACATATAAACTATACGCTGGGCCATATCCAGGATTTTTTTTTCGGGGTGGGGAGTACAAAAGTTTTTTTTTCGAAGGAGTTTACAAAAGAATATTTTAAAAAACGCATCAAAAACTTGTTTATATTCATTTTTGTTACTTTTTTATGAGCCAAAAAAGTCGAGTGGATACGGCCTTGACTATACATATATAGCTTCATATTTATCCACACATATAACCTAACCTGATAATCCATGAAGAACTGCTTCAACAAATATGAAAAACCAAATCCTCAGTCAATTCAATACCCAACACGTTAATGACCCAAGGCTTACACTTTTGGACCAATAAAATTTCAATTTTACTGGGTAACAGAAAATAAAGTTGTTGTTTTTTTGTTTTTTTAAGACAAAAGCATGCTTTTAAAAAGATGTTTTAGTATCTATGTTTTATACTGTATTTAAAACTTAGTTGAAATCTTAGTTTGAAAATTATATCATCAAAGTAGCGGCTCCAGTCCCTCTTCCGGTCAGGCGATCATTCTAAACCATCGACAGTTACATACTACCACTAACAACTCACCGCAGCACCAACCCGCCTTAGGGAAACAGAGCTACGCACCCTCCTCCTCCATCCCAATCTATTCAAAACCTCTCTTTTTACACCCTCCCAGGAAGTTCCTATTTCCTTTAAATCTTTTTTTTATAGGACCTGATTTTTCGTTTAGCCCAACACGGTTGGCCGAAAAGGACAATCTTCGGCAATCTGTCATCCTCCATCCGCAAAACTTGCCCTAGTCCTCTCAACCTTTCTTTCATTATAGTCCTAGAAAGCGGGATTGACACATTTTCCGTACAGACTACTGTTTGAAATACGATCAGTCAGCCGGGTACCTAGAACAATCCGTAGGCAATTTCTATGGAAAACATCTAACAAATCTTCATCCGCTATTCGGAGCGCCCATGCTTCAGAGCTATATTTGACCACTGTCAACAGTGTAGCTTCTAATATTCTAATCTTGGTTGGCAGACTTATTTTCTTATTCTTCCAAACTCTTTTAACTGTTAAAAAAAAAAAAACACCCTGAGCCTTGCCTATTCTACTTTTAACATCTTCACTGCTCTCACCGTCTTTACTAATAATTAAATACAAAAAACAAGTTTTTTTTAACTGAAAGTAAAGAGCAACATCAAAACTTAAAACGAACAGAAATTATTCCATATATGAAAGGGGATGTCCCCTCCTCAACGCCTCGCTCTTTACACTAAAGTTTTTTATTGTTTAAAAAAATAGAGATGTGAGAAAGAGTCAAACTTTAGCGTAAAAATGTCGCCTTACTCTCAGTTATAAAAATTTGTTTTTTTTTATTCAATTTTTGAACGTTTTTGAATTAATACAGGTTTTGTTTTTGGCTCATCGTACATGAATAATTAAAACAAAATTCGCATATTAATTTTAATTTTATTTGGTTAAATGGCTTTCTCGAAAGTTGTTTAATTTTATTTACGAACATTTTTATTAGTAATAAATATTTGTAGCTTACGAATTAACTTACGTAACGAACTTCTATGTTCATATATTTTTAATACGTATATTAGGGATTCGCCCCCTAGTCAATACCTCACTCTTTACGCTAAATTTCGAATTAAATTTCGCTAAATTGACGCTAAATTTCGAGGTATTGACTAGGGGGCGAACACAATCATATACGTGGCAATTATTGTTCGTTTTAAGTTTTGATGTTGCTCCTTACTTTCAGTTGAAAAACTTGTTTTTTTTATATTTAATTTCTGATCTTTTTTTTCAATAATGCTGGGAAATCCGGCGCCCCCTTCATAGCAATGTCCCCCATGAAAACTTCCATGGAAAGATCCTCCCAAATAACCCTAAGACCCCCCCCCCCACTACCAGAAAAAAATCCCCCCCTGAAAACGTCTGTATACTTCCCAATAACCAATACTACATGTAAACGTTGGGTAAAGTTCATAACATTCAGCCCTCCCCCGGGGACACTTCGAGGGATTAAGTCATCCTAAAAGACATAGTTATTGTATTTTCGACCATGCTGAACAAAATGGCTATCTCAAAATTTTGATCGGGTGACTTTGGGGAAAAAATGAGCATGGGAGGGGGCCTAGTTGCCCTCCATTTTTTCTTTGGTCACTTAAAAAGGGCACTTTAACTTTTAATTTCCGTTCGAATGAGCCCTCCCACGATATTCTAGGACCACTAGGTCGATACAATCACCCCTGAAAAAAAAACACAAAAAAACACGCATCCGTGATCTTTCTTCTGGCAAAAATACAAAATTCCACATTTTTGCAGATAGGAGCTTGAAACCTCTACAGTAGGGTTCTTTGACATGCTGAATCTGATGGTGTGGTCTTCATTAAGGTTCTATAGCTTTTAGGGGGTGTTTCCCCCTTTTTTCAAAAAACTGACAAATCTTCTCAGGCGCGTAAATTTTGATGGGTAAGATTAAACTTGATGAAACTTATATATTTAAAAGCGCATTAAAATCTAATGCTTTTGATGTATCTAATGGTATGAAAATTCCTATATTTAGAGTTTTGGTTATCATTGAGCCGGGTCGGCCCTTACTTACAGTTCGTTACCACGAACTATTTGATACTACCAATGTAAGTGAAGCTGCCCATCTGATCAATCTTTTCGTTACCCAATGTCACGTTTTCATCTTTACTTATTCCTATCCTTAGTGGCTTAGTCTTCTTAGCGTTAATTTTCAAAACCTATTCTAGCAACCTGAATTCGCAAAACCTCTAAAAGTTCATTCATTTTGCTCACAATCTCATCTAGGATGCTTAAATCATCAGCATAATCTAAGTACAAGAGAGCTTTTCCTCTCCATTTGATTCCAAGGTCTCCCGTTGCCTTTCCTGTGCTCCTTAAGACAAAATCTATCAAAATGATCCATATAAAGGGAGATAGAACACAACCTTGCTTGACTCTTGATTTAATACAAAACCAGTTGCTAACCTCATTTCCTACCTTGACCGCAGCAGTGTTATTCTCGTACATAGCACTAATCACTTTAATGTATTTGTCTGGTATACCATACAAGGATAAAACCTTTGCTAAAGTTCTTCTTTTATCAGAATCGAACGCTTGCTCATAATCTATAAAATTGAGGACCAAAGGTCTTTGACAACTCAGGCACTCCTCAATTATTAACCTAAGAGTGAAAATTAGGTCGACACATCCTCTACCTTTTCTAAAACCGCACTGTTCTTCTCTTAAAACTTTGGCTACAGCATCTCTCAGTCTAAAAAGTACCATATTACTAAATCCTTTGTTACCTACAGAGACCAGACTAATGCCTCAATAATTACCACACTCACTCTTATCCCATTTCTTATAAAGTGGTTTAATTAAGGTTTTCCTAAAATTATTAGGTACTTCCCCTTTTTCAAAAATCACATTCATAATCTTCAGTTTAAAAATTAATTTATTATAATTAAGATAGTAAATAAATTAATTAAGTTTTAATTATTACTATCTTAAAAAAAATTAATAATATAATTAATTTATTTACTATCACTGGAAATAAGTGTTGAAAGCAATATTTTCAATATTTCAAATTTTTATTTTTATGTAATTTAAGAAGCAAAAATCAAACACAGTTTTCAAAGATTTTCAGTTTTTCAAATAGCAGAATTTTTTGTTTTGTTTTTAGTGCATTTAGGGGTAAAGCATGCTTTTAAAAATACTTTATAATATTAAAATTTTATTTTGTTTATTTGTAAAAATTTTTAGTTGAAAAATCTTGGTTTCTGAATTGTATCATTCAAGGATTATGTCCAGCCTATCTCCCGGTCAAGCAATCATTCTAAGACTTCCATGGTTAATTCGAGCTCTAATACAAGTTAATGCATTAAATAATCTCAATTAACTCGTATATTTTATCGTTGACAATAAATATGTATGCAATATTTGGGCACAATCAGCCTATGGTAATAGAATGAAATACTGATGTTGATATTTAACCTAGACAGGGGAAGTTACATAAAAGCGTCAAAAGTAGTAATTAAGTATATTTATTTACCGTCAATGCTTCCAAATTCTTTTTCATGCGCCCGAGTGAGAACTTGCTTATACAATATCTCTGCTTCTTTGTATTTTCCTTGTTTCAAATAAGCAGAAGCCAAGTTGTTTTTTGTTTTCGCAACATTCGGGTCGTCTGGACCAAGTTGTGATTCGTATATCTCAAGAGCACGTTGATAGTATCTTTCAACCTCTTCATACTTACCCTAGAAACACAAAAAATGGTAAGTTTATGCACAGTCTTTCTGTGTTTAAAAGCACTGTAACGTCCACACTATGATGATGGACAATTTAAAATATAAGTGATATTAGTAATAAACGTTACTTTATATTGTTGGTGAGTGTCTGCAAATCAAGAAAAAGCCTATTTAGTGGAAATCCGTGAACACCAGAGGTCTACAGCCATCTAAAATGCCTGGCTAAGTCAGTCTGTAGAGCCCCACACTCCCAATCTTTTGTTAACGGGTTCGAGCTCGACGATAGGCTTTATTTTCCATCCGCAAAATTTGAAATAATGAAAATATATCCCTTTTGGGGTAAAAGTTGAATTTGTGGAGCCAGAATAACGATAATTACACTGTTAAAATGATAAAGAGTTTGGATAGAGAGATGGATAAAGAGTTTAATTAGTAAGAGGAGGTGGGTCTTTTCTCTTCACCAATGAGCATTCCTGAAATTGTAGTTTAGCCTTATACCCTATTTTGTGTTACGGCTGAAGGATCGAGTTGAAAATTTCATTTTTTTTTTTGGGGGGGGGGGGCAAAGCAACTAAAAAATTTTGTTCGGATGGGAGGGGGGTCGGCAAAGTGACACCAGAAACTGGATTACCAGCCTTTTTATTTGTCCTTTTTAGGGTAATTTTTTCTTTATCCTTTATATTTATCCTTTTTTGGAAAACTCTGGCCCGCCGTGGAAAAAGTGGGGTAGCATAGTAGCCATGCTACTTTGGCAGCTTTTAGAATTCTGTCAAATTCTACTACTGGCAGCTTTGGGACTTTTTCCATACCTGTCTCCAGCTTTAAGGACAGATAAACTTTAAACTAAAGGGTATTCTTTATTGTTTTTAGAAAAGACGTAGAATTAACCTAATTAAGGCAAACATCATATCTCTGGAGGAAGCCAAAGATCACGTGACCATCATATTGGGAGGGAACGAACTACACAAAACATTTTAGAAATATGGTATATAATAGTAAAACCAAAAATGTTACTTCTTAGAAGAGTAAGAAGGAAATTACTTGTGTACACTGTTCAGGTAATATGAAACGGGAGGCGACAGGGGGACTCTTCCGGATAGTGAATTAGGGGATTGAAAACCGCAGCCTAGGATGTGAACAATCATGCAGGAAGTATATATTTGTTATCTAACTTATTGCAATAAAAGGAAAAACATACTTAACTATAATTGGACTCTTACCTATGAGAATGCTGCTTACATTTCTGCGAGGAGAGAAAGATGAAAATAGAGAAAGGAGGAGAGGTGGAGGGGGATCATTTCATAAAAAAGCATGTTTTCACAGTCCCAATTTAATTTGAATATACTTCACCCTAAATTTTCCCCATAAAAAAGTTCTTTAGGCCCATTCCCCTAATAACTAAGTATACTATTACTATTCAACCACTATGTGCCGTCATATACAGCATATATACCACTCATCACAGCACAAGGCCACCAAAGGCTAACACAACAGCGCAAGTTTCCACTTTCTTTAGTTTCTGTTTTTGCTCCGTTTCAGTTTCTTGGCTGTAACAAGAGTCAGCATTCTTCAAGGGGGATGGACTCCCGACAGGCATAACTAATCAACCGTCATCATAGTTTCTATTTGGGTAATTCTATCTGAAGAGGGTGTATTTCCCCTTCCTCCCAAAGATCTATGAGGGAACACCCCCTGCCTGGAAATAAAAATATGAGGAGTCCTAAAATAGAATACAATGATGGTTACCCTCGAAAGCCACATTTGTGTTAAAGAAAGGTTAAAAATAATCAAAAGTAAATACTTGGTTTTGGCAAAGTAGAGCTAAATTATTCAGCTGCTTCGCTACATCTGGATGGTCTTTTCCAAGTACCTTCTCACGAATTTCCAGAGCCCGTTTGCATAAAGGCTCAGCCTCTTTGTATTTCCCACGTTTTCCGTAGAGGACAGCTAAATTGTTTAAAGTAGCAGCTACGGCTGGATGATTTTCACCAAGCGTTTTTTCTCGAATCTGCAGAGCATCGTTCAACAGGTTAGCAGCTTCTTTGTATTTATTCTGATCTCTAAAAAATCGTTATATGTTAATGTAACGATTTCCATATAAGACATATAATTACATATAACGATGTTAATATTATAACGATTAATAATATCTCGCATATCAGCAATATCTCAGGAACAGCTAAGGGTAATAAGTTAAAGCTTTAAGGGGATGTCGAACTAACCAAAATACACTATGTGGATACTACTGCTCCTACTATTACGACAACTACTACTATTATGACTGGTTCAACTACTTCTACTACGTTCACTACTACTACGAATACTACTGTTGACGGTCAACAGCTTTATTCCAACAATTATTACAATTAAAAACACCTACAGATTACGTTTTCCTATATAAATCCTTTTATAGAGGTGTATGACCTTCTTTAACTTTTTCATATAAAAACAAATTCTTTGTATATATTCATAACAATTTGAAAAGTGCCACCATTCAACAATTTTTTTTTTTACATACAACCACTTTTGGCCACACAATCCATAAGGCTTATTGTCAAATTTTCATTTTACATTTTCTATTTGCTGTCCATAAATATTCTCTCTGTAAGGTACCACCCTGCAAAGACTACTGCATTGGCAGCAAACTTAAGAGATGGACTTGAGATCTTTTAGTAAAATCAAGAAAACTAATCGTGCACACCTTTTTATGAAGATAAATTTTAACATATTCGAAGTCACAAGTTTGAAATTAGCTTGAAAATGAGTTTTCAAAATTTTATCCCAAAACTCTACTTTAACTTAAACTTAGTTTGACTAGCAATTCATCTTTACTAGTTGATCACCATCATGATCAAAAGTCAAGATACAGCACACCTCATCTGACAGCAAGAGATATTATAGTTAAATGGAATTAAATATACTAACAAGAAAATGTTTTCATGAGTGAAGAGGGGGGGAGTCTAGTCCTTAATATTCGTCTCTCTTGATCAGGTAGACAATAATACTAGTACTACAGCTAACAAATCACTGGAGCACCAAGACACCTGAGGCTAACACAGCTAAGCACGCTCCTCCTCTATCCCAGTCTATTCACAGCCTCCCTCTTTACACCCTCCAAGAAGTTCCCATTTCCCTTAAATCTTTCCTTACGAAATCTTTCCACCCCATTCGGGGACGGCCTGCTTTTCCTTTGGCCTCAGATGGTTGACCGACAAGGACGATCTTTACCAATCTGTCATCCTTCATCCGCAGAACGTGTCTTAGTCACCTCAACCTTTCTCTCATTATAGCCCTAGACATACATACATACATACATACAAACATGCGTGTATTTAAAAACCAGGAGCCATATAAACAAAAATAAATAAATAAAAAACAATAAGGAAAGAACAATAACACTCAACAAATTTAGAATACAGCTTCTTTCCGCGCCATCCGACTATTCTCTATAAAACAACCTAACGCAATAATTAGGTCCCTCGAAGTAGTCCCCAAAACATCCAGTAGCAGCCGTACATTCCCAAGGAAAAAATTAGCCCTAAAATTCACCAAACTTTGGCATCTACTCATAAAATGGTCTATCCCATCCCCAAGCTCCCCACAGAGGGGCAGGCACGCCTACTTCCCGAGCCATCCTCATCATTAGACTCCCAGTAGCCTTTACGCAGTGGTAAGCAATCTGCCCGCGCCTGCAACCAATACTTAAGGGTTCTCCATGGTAGGTTCAGCTTCAAATAATACTCCTCCCCATACACATCTTTAATCTGTCTATAAAAATGCAGGCTACTAGACTTTTCCAGATCCGTTAGCCAAACTTGAATCTCTTGGTCCCGAAGGCGCGATGCAAATTTACCGAGTAAATCTTCAGGTTTACCTAGAGGACCCTGCCCCTCATTCCGTGCCCATGATAAACCAGCATTATCCAACAGTGCTTTAACTTGTTTTGGCCATGCTGCCTTTTTGGTGAAACTCAACATCTCTGTGTAGGCCGCTTTCGCCCGGCGGTTATCAGGTAAGCGCGTAACCTGTAACCAAAACTTATTCATTTGTACAGTCCTCATATAACGTAGATCCTGCAAACCTAAACCACCCCTTAGGAACAAACTATTAAAATTATTTTGGAGGCCTATAACTCTTTTAAAATACATAAACTGCAGAGATTCCAGTTGTTTTACCGTAGTAGTCCCCCACAACTCACATCCATAATGGGCAACAGGTAGCACTTTAGTGATAAAAAGGTACTTGTGCATCTTCATATTTTTGATTCCCATGATATGTTTTTGTCGAAGTAGAGCACAAGCAGCTGCCTCACTACGTGAAATCAAACAATTTAATGTGTTTGGTCCAAGTCCCATTTGTTGCAACCATCAATCCCATATAGTTATGCTTTGGAATTACTTTTATTGCCTCACCGTTATAAGTGAGTGAGTAATCCTGGGGTCCATTGGGCTTCCTACTTTGGAAGATGAAAATTTCTGTCTTACATGCGTTCAGCTTCAACTTCTTCAATTCTAGGTATGATTCATTTAAATTCAGAAGAGTTTGGAGTTCCTCGGCTGATTTAGCCACTAAAGCTGTGTCGTCAACGAACGGCAAAAAAGAAAATAGGGTATTCGCTAGTGATACCACTGGGGCCCATCTCATTTCATGGAACTCTGCAAAATCATTGATATACAGACTAAAAAGTTTCGGTGACAACGTGCATCCTTGGCGAACTCCTCTAAAGGTTCTGAATGGCCTAGATACACCTTTTTTAACAATAAAAACCACAGATAAAGTTATCTCATTACATGTTAATTAATAGCATAATAAAAGGCCTGGGTAGGCCTATCTTAACAAGGTAACGGAATAAAATAGGTCTATCAATACTATCAGATGCCTTTTCAAAGTTCAAAAACGCAACAAAAAGCCTACCATTTCCTCTCCAATATTTTCCAATAAGAGCCTGGAGTATAAATACACGATATGTAGTTGAATAATCCTTTCAGCATCCTCCTTGGGTCTCACTGACAATATTTTCCTTTTCTAGCCACAGCCCTAATCTACCATCTAGAACATTTTCCAAAAATTTACTAATTCTTGGTACTAGACTAATAGGGCCATAGCTACCATGCTTCATTCGGTCACCCTTTTTAAAGAACGGCATTATAACCGACATATTCCATGCTGTTGGCCAACTACATGAAACCAGGACCTCATCATAGGCCTACAAAGTTAATAGAACTGGCAACAGGGGACCGATTTATTTCTTAAACATTGTTGACAAAATTCCATCAATACCCGGCGAGGATCCTCCAAGGTGGCTCTTGATGGATTGCTTTAGCTCACTCTCTGATATTTCCTGAAGTAGCTGGTAAGAATGCTCTGGGAGGGGGAATTCACTGACCACTGCATCTATCAGCTCAGTATACACTTGCGGATAGATGGGTGCCTGGCCAGCTGAGTTTCTATGATTCTCCAGGTCTTCAAAATAAGTCGGCCAAGAGTTAACTTCTGGGATCATTTTTGATTGGTCACGTGGCCCACGTAAATACTTCCAGAATTCCTTCATACTGGCCGATCTATAAGCTTGAAAACACTTCTCTTGCTCTTTAGTTTCATATCATGCTTTCTTCCTCCTTACTAAAGCCTTGTGTTCTTTTCTAGCTAATCTAAATGTTGACAGGGCTTCTTGTCGTTGCTCTGGGCCATTGGCATTTTTTACCTTCTTTAATAAGCTAAATAGGCACAACTTACTAAGCTTGCAATCATTATCAAAAGGACCTATTTTCGGCGGCATTCGTTTCAGGGCCCGAGCAGCCTCTTCATGGAGGAGTTGTGACAGGCAGCCAGTAATTATTTCAGGGTCCGAAGAGAGTTCACATAAACCCTTTAACTTATCCAAAATCTCTTCCGAGCAAAACCTATCTTTCAATGTTTTTGTTTCTTCATCAGTCCAATCTTGTCGTAACCGCCTTATAGCTTGGGCTCGGGATATACGGCTAGAATGAGGGAGAGAAAGAACATTAAACATCCTAGAAAGTTGGACAGAAAGTTTTATAGGAAAATGATCCGAACCCAGCCTAGACAGCAGAATTCTATAGCCCTAGACAGCAGAATTGAACTACTTTTTTCGTGGTTCTGCACGTATTTAATCGTTTATTCAACATTTTACCCAATTCTCATGGTCCGATTGAGCTAAAATTACGAAAACATATTGATTTCCAGTCTCTTTTCATTAAAAGATCTTTCAGACCCTTCCCAACACTCCTCCCCACCACCAGCTCCTTAACAGAGAGGTAG
Organism: Artemia sp. Qi Xiang Cuo; assembly: GCF_049724085.1. NCBI lineage: Eukaryota > Metazoa > Arthropoda > Branchiopoda > Anostraca > Artemiidae > Artemia > Artemia sp. Qi Xiang Cuo. The sequence goes on from NC_142800.1 coordinate 10,352,048, forward strand.
GTATGTTGTAGCTTCCCGTAACCACATTGAGCTGAAATTAGACTAAGGTACTAATTTCCAATGACAATAAATAAAAAGCTCCCCCACAACCCCTCTCCCCAACGCCGACTTTTTAGCAGAAAGGTAGAGAAATGTTGAAAAAGAGAAGAGAATACGCTTGAAAAAAGTTTGGAACTTTTACAAAAAGATGAGGCACATGATGTATGCATAATCTCTTTTATCATTTTCAAACAAACTCGTTTCCTCTTCGATGGGGTTAACAGATATTGCAACTCAACTACTGACTTATCAATAATATTAAAAAGCTGAATAGATAAACAAAGAATAAAAGGACAAAAGAAAATATATAATAAAGGGTAAAAAGAATTTAAAAAAAAACTTGCCTATAAACCAGAGCTAAAATATTCAGCATGGTCGCCACATCTGGATGATCGTGTCCAGACGTTTTTTCCAGATCTTCAAGAGCTTGCTTACAGAGTGGGACAGCCACTTCGTAACGACCTTGTGAGGCATATTGAATGACTAGATTATGAAGGGTTCTCAAACGAGCAGGAATTTCATAGCCTGCATTTGCTTGTTGTACCATTGCAAATTGAGCCTGCACTTGTGACATTCCTCAGAGAAGAGAAAGTGTTAAGAAATAGAAAATGCAATAATCAGTTGGTGATTGTCTAAAAGAGCACATCTTAAATCTCTAGGGCCCCATACGTGTATAAAGCTAGGGGTATCGCCCAGAGAAGACACATTATGTGACAATTATCTAAACGTGTGTACAATACTTACTTTCGTTTTTCCTTGGAATTACGTCTGTTAAAATCAACTATTTATTTCGTGCATTTCAAGCCAAAAGATGTGCCAAATCTACAAAAGTATGCCATCTGTGCATTTGAAGACGGCTTTCCCACTTGGACACCCTTGAATAAAACAAAAGAGATTCGCGGATAACTGCAGAATGTATATTAATAAGCAAATATACAAACGTGTGATATCTGTGTATTTGAAGAGGACTTTTCCACGAGGAAAACTTTAAATATAACCTAAATCTGCAAATATCTGATATTTATATATTTTGAGACATTCGATCCACCTGGATACCCTTGAATATAACCAAAGAGATCCAATGATAACTGTAGATGGTTTTTAAATGATCTAACCATCAGGGGGTCAGTGGCGTGACTCAGCCAGAGTCGACCCAACTCTAAATGGGCAATTGGAGAAATCTAGGGAAGGTAAGCAGGAACGGTGCAAAAAAGCAAAGGATGGCTGGCCCCCCAACCCTCACATTGCACTTCCCGGCTGAACGGCCACGAAACAGAGATCAGCATCACCGGTTTGAACCTTAAGGGTCTAGAGCCGTCAAACTTACCCATCACATACTGTTTCAAAGTAAGATGATCTTTTGATTAAATATTCAGCAGCTACATGCTCCTCAATACTAGCAATAGGTGCAACTAGACTTCCGGTGCAAAGGCCAGTGGAACGTCGCAGCAGTTGTGATCCGTGGGTGATAGTTGCTGAGAAATATATTTCCGGGGTAATAAATCGTATGCTGTCCCATATCACGTTTGTAGACGCGTTTTGATTATTGAAAATTATCATTTATATGGTTAACGTGTAAATTTGGGAACTTTTTGAAATAGATTTGGCGAGTACAAAGCAATCGCCAAACTCCATTACGATTGTTTTCTTTTTTACCTTATTAAGATTTTTAAATTTTTACCCTTTATTACCCATTTTTACCCTTATTAAATTTTCCCCCATTTTACCTTATTTTTTCCCCTTAAAATCCTCTTCCTCTTCCTGGTTCTTATTTTTAGCTCAACAGTACATTTGGGTGCTCGCACTTACATTGATATTCTATTTTTTTTGGGGGGGGGGGGAGTTCATGAATGAAGATGCTCTCTTTGTTCCTCACCGAGAAAGACCGGAAAAGTTTCTTGTATATCGTCGTAGGTGATGCTAATTCGTCGCAGCTTGTACTAATTACAAAGTATTAACTTGGCGAGTAGAAACTATATTCATTGCATTTACCTTTATAACTAAAACCCCTCTAAAACCTTCCTCTTTCCTAAATCCAAACTGTTTTTAGCTATAAAATAACTAAAAGTATCTTTTATTTGTCCACGAAGGACGACATCCAATCGATTGATACAAACCCTATCAAAATACTGAGCCAAATTACAAATTTGGCTCAAAATTCGTCAACTTAGTGTATTCCTCAGTTTTGCTTTGCTTTTGGATACTGCAACTGTAACTCTGAAGTCATTACAGCGCCAAGCCCCTTGAAACCAACACAGCAGCACACATTAACTTCCACCCAACTTTTGTAACTCGTTGTACGTTACTAACCAACTTTATACCCCTTCTGTAAAGCTTATACTCCCTTTATTGCTTTTCTGACAATCTTTTCCGCCCATTTTGGGCTTCCCTTCGGCCCAATTGCCAAAAATAAGAATTACGGCAGCATTTGGCAAAAATGGCATTGTTTGTACAACACACACCCCCTTAGGTAAATATCACAGAAACTGTGATATTTACCTGCTATGAAACTGTGATATTTACCACAGAAACCGTGATATTTACAACAGACACCCCCTTAGGTAAATATCACAGAAACGAGCGTGTACGCTACAACCCCAATACATCTTCACTCATCTCCTCTAAAGCTCTGAAGCGAAGACGACAAAGGAATTTCTTATGGATCTAGAAGTAAAAGTAGCATGAAACAAAAAATGTTTTAGAGGTAGCCCAATGGAAATAAATATTTGGGCAAAATCCTTATGGTAGCTATGCATACATTCTTTGATTTTTTTGATTTCTCAAAAAAAAAAAAATTACAAACAATATGGCAGAAAATTGAAGCATAGAATATGAACACTAAGAAAACCATATAAGATAACAACTCCACAAACAATTTTTGCCAATTTTTCAGACGCATAGACAAGAAAACATATTTGCTTTCCTTAGCTTCCAAAGGCTAACTTCTAAAGCAATACCGCTTCTGCTTCATTCAAAGCACAAAAATGTTCTTCCAGTCATTCCAAAAACGCTGCTTAACCACTGATATCTATTTTCATTATTTCATTAGAAAGGGGGAATAGGGCACGTTTCTGTCAAAACATACTCCATAAAACTTGGGCACTCAAACAACTACCGAATTCGGTACTTATGTATTATAGCAACCACACTCAACAAGTTTGATCTGATATGTATGTGTAAAACCGGTTTGTCTGTCTGCATACGGAGACAATTGCCTTAGGCACAGGGAGATAAACTGATATATAGGTATATTTCAATTAGATATTAAATATATAGTGGGTATTTTGGTTAGGTATTTAACATAACACGTTCTGGGTGGCCTCCTTTCAATAGTTCTTAGTTGTAGTTTCCATAAATTTGTTAGTAAAGTGTTATGTGTTCATCACATTTAGGTATACTTCATTAGGATTAAAAAAATTATTACATAAAAGAACTCTTTTATATTTCCTGGAATTTAGTTGGTTAATAGAGATAGATAGATAGATTTTATTGTGACAAAAGCCTCTTATGGCCCAAAAAAAAGAAAAAAGAAAAAAGAAACAGCACTTGAATATATTATAACAACATAGAAAACAATGACAATAAAATCCACCGTCAATTTGACGGTCACAATTCTTTATGACCGTCAAATATAACAACATAGAAAACATATAACAACATAGAAAACAATAACAATAAAATCCACCGTCAATTTGACGGTCACAACTCTTTATGACCGTCAAATATAACAACATAGAAAACACCACCGTCAATTTGACGGTCACAATTCTTTGTATATGGTCAGTCAAACGATAAAGTCACTATAATACATAAGTACCCATAAATATATCCATTGGAAATTCCTCTGGGAAAAATCTAGCATAATTTTTTCATAGCTCCATCATTTTAGAATCACACTTGACAACTGTAGCTTCTAACATCATTATCTTTATATAAGGGCTTATCCTTATTACAAAGTATAAGCTTTATGTATGTTCACTGCATTTATATCTATAGCTAAAACCCCTCTAAAACCACCCCCTTTCCTAGAAACTGAACGGTTTTTTCTAACTATAAATTAATCAAAAGTGTCTTTTAGTTCAAAATTCTTTTCTTTAGTAATGTTAAGCAACCTACCTCCAATCAAGCTAATCCCTCAAAAATACCACATTCACTCATACAGCCTTTCTTATATAAAGATTTAATTAAAACTCTCTGAAAGTCACTAGATACTTGACCATAATTAAACATTATCTTTTTCACCTCTTATTGTCTGGTACGCATTCTTGGCAGAAAGATGTGCCAAAGTAATCTTTTTCGGATCCCAACAACCTTTTTATTTTTAAAAACAACGTTTTTTAAAACCAACAATGTTTATTCAAACCAACAACGTTTTTCGAAAAAACGGTGCAACGTTTTTTCAGATTCCACGCATGTGCACATTTACTACAAACACTTACTACAAACACATTTCCGCACTTCAGCAGAGACCAATTTCATTCCGCTGCTCTTTTTATGACATATTTTTTTAATAAACATGTTTTTCAATAAATTTGACATATTTTTAAGTATTTTTGGATTTTTAAATTATTTTCAAACATTTATAGTGTTTCCTTCTCCACAGCCCCTATTTTGTACTGATACCAAGTTGCATTTGTGACAATTCATCCCTAGCTTTTTAGCTCTTTCTGGGTCTTAGTCTTCATTTTTAAACCACGAAATGTTTATTTTTCATCGAGTGGTTTGAGGCATTATTAGTATCCAGACTATCATTTTTGCATTCTTTGAAGGTCTTGAGAGAGATGATGGCAATTTTCGAAAATGCTCCCCGTACTTCTCGTACGTTGCACCAGTCTTTGAAAATTTATTTTTCAAAATTTAGAGAGGACACGACAATTTCATTTTTTTTAATTTTCCAATGAAAATTCTATTCCTATTCTGTGGCTTGGGAATTATTTAGAGGTGTATAGCTTTTTGCTTTCAATCAAAGAGTTTACCAAGAAATATCTATGACATATGACACGTTAAGCCCTTTCAGGCCTGGTTGCGAACATCCGACGAGATTTTGAATATAGGGCAGAAAAGGAAATCCACTTACCCATTTTTCTATTCTCGTCAAACTTGTCTTCATCTGGAAATAGATCAACTGTGGGATCATCATTTTTCTCCTTATTAGATACATCATTTTGGGATTCTTCATTCTAAAATACGTTAAAATGGTAAAACGATATAATGGTAAACATTTTAAACATTCTAAAGACGGTATAATAAGTTCAAGTAAAATTTGAATTGAAAGCGAATAATATCCTTTTCTTGGCTTATCCAGACAGTAAAGAAGCAGACACAAAAATTTCAAAGCAAGTGAATAAAACGAATCAGTATCAGAAATATTAATTCTGAACTGAATTATTTTTAGCTTTTTTGTAGGAACTGGCAGAGAGGGCAAGAGCCAATAATCCTTCTAGGTGCCGGGAAAGTCTGCATAGAGTAGGGGAAAAGGAGAAGCGGTGAGATCCCCCGGCCGCAATTGGTTCTAATTATGAATGCTACTCTTTATCAGAGACATTTGGGGTTTCATATTATAGTCAGCAGATTCAATAAGATATAAATTGAAAAAAAGAAAAATTATATAACCAGCATAGAAATGAGGAATATTTCTCATCAAGTGAACAAAACAAATATTCTGGCAGGATTTCCCCCAAGCCATCCTCAGAGTAAAAAGAGAGAAAAAAAAGAGGACATTAGTTACAACAATTAGCAACAGAAATATTCATTCCGAACCGAATTACCTTCGGCTTTTTTTTGTGGGACTGGTGGGACGGGCAAAAAAAATTATTTTTCTAGGGGGCTGGGAATGCCCACATACAGGGGGAGATGGAGAAGGGGAGGATGCGGAAAGATACCCCAACCACGACTAGTCCTAGGTATGGTTACTACTTTTTATCAGAGGCATTTTAGGATTTCACACTATAAAAAGGGTATTAGCAGTCTCAATCAAATAAAATGTCAACCAGGGAATTTCTTTAACCAGCAGAGAAATGAAGGAAAAGGGGGATATTTCTCAGCGGGTAAAGAAAACAAGTATATCTTGATCTAACCAAATTAATTTTGGGCGGATTCACACCCATTTGCTAAATTTAGATAAATCACACTCCCCCTTTGATGCAGTTAGCTTTGATTATCTTTTTTTACTTTGCATTTCTGACGCTCCAATGTTTCAAGTCTCCGTTTTCAGAAGTTTCTGTAAGCTACTCCCTCTAAGGAGGGAGTCTCCCTCCTTAGTAAGCAGTCTCCCTCTAAGGAGGAAGAGCTTCCTTCTAAACAAATGCATTATGGAAGGTTCCAAATAACTACTGCGATTTAGAGTATACATTCAGTGTATACATTAAATAAAATTTTGCACAAAAAATGCCAATATCTTTGAAAATAAAAGAATCCCCCCCCCTTCGAGAAACAAGAAAAGAAAAGTAAAATTTTAAATTCTATATTTGGAGACAGAATAATTTACTGTTACCATTTTGAATTTCTTAGCATGTGAAACTTTTTGTTACCTCACATATGAATTTATTAGTTAATGTTCTTTTTTAGAGAGTAAATTTACTTTTTCAGTTTCGTTTTACTAAAACGTAATTACTGAAATATAATATGGATCTACCTTTTCTCACAAACCTAGTCGAATAAAATTTTCACGTTCTGGAAAATTGCGATCATTGTACAAAACACAATATGGGGAAATGTAGGGCTGTATAGATAAGAAAACGAAAATTTTAGAAATGAATAAACATCACTATTGTAAAAAAAAACGCTATCTTTCTATCAGCAAAATAAGGAGAGCCATTTCTAGATAAGCATTTTCAAGAAAATGAATACGATGAAAAGCATTCCACAAAAAGGCTTATACAGTTTACAAATAGGCTTAAATGCTCTTAAATGCCACGTCACTATCTTCGAAAAGAAATCACTGCGACGGGTTGCTGATATCACTTATCAACACCAAGCTTCTCTGAAATTTCAAGAAATAAAACTGCAACAACTTAAAAGGTTTGGACACACCGAGCTATTGGAAAGCCCACGTCTCTCAAAGAAAGTGTTTGACGGCCAAGTCGAAGTTCTCACCCGAAGCCGAGACCTCGGCGGCCGAATTCTCACCCTAGAGATCCCTTTCATCCCAAAGATATGGGAAAAAAAACTTTTCTTTTATTAGTATGTCGTTTCTTCTCTGTCTGGTAGAAGATATAAGCTCATATAGAAGTTACATCAATAGTCCGGTGATAACCGAATTCCCAAAACGACCTTCGAAAACCGATGGGGCTTATGTCAGGTCTATATGAAGTAAATAGCTATTAACTTAAACTGTCTAATATAAAAATCAAGAATTAGTTTTAGCTTCACAAAGTGACAACTTCCTTTGATGTAGAAAGATGCAGCATAAGTCTTGCAAAAAATTTCATTTTTTATTAAATGAAAAAAACAATTTTTTCAACTCTAAGTAAGGAGCAACATTAAAACTTAAAACAAACAGAAATTATTACGTATATGACGGTGGTGGCCCCCTCCTCAGCACCTTGCTCTTAACGCTAAAGTGTTTTAGTACTTCTTAAAAAGGTCCTTATTGTTCAAATTAAATGACCCTTGTGTTTCAGGAGTCGATCTAGAAGAAATGGGACAAAATTCAAACTTTAGCGTAAAGAGCTAAAGTTTTAGTGTTGCTCCTTACTTTCAGTTCAAAAAAATTGTTTTTTTTTATTTAATTCCTGATCGTTTTTTAAACAATGTCAGGAAATCTGGCTCCAGATCCTCGGAAAAATCCCCCTCCCCACGGAAATATCCTCTAGACAATTCAGTCCCGGTTGAAATTTAGCCTGGACAATTGCCCTTAACATCTGTACGCCTAAAATTGAGTCGGAAAACAGAAAGCAAGACATGTAAAAAAAATGTCGTTTTAGAATTCTGGCAAATTCCCCCAGTGAAAAATTTCACCTGAAAAGTTCACCCCCTCGGAACTTCACTCCCCATGGAAAATCCTCCCAACAGAAAATTCGTCTCCCCCACCCGAAAAATGTATGCATACTCCCCAATAATAAATATTATGCGTAAACAATTGGCAAGTTTTATAGCCTAAAGACTTTTCGCCAGGGGTAGCGGGGGTCATGTTACCTCGAAAGGCGTAGTTGCTGGGTTTTTCAACTATGCTAAACAATATGGCTATCTCAAAATATTGATCGGACGACTTTGGGAAATAGGGTATGGGAGAGGGCCTAGTTGCCCTCTAATCTTTTTGGTAACTTAAAAAGGGGACTAGAACTTTTAATTTCCATTGGAATGAGTCCTCTCCTGATATTCTAGGACCACTGGGTCGAAACATCACCCCTGGAGAAAACCTTCCCCCCCCCCTTTGTTTCGAAAATCCGGCAAATATTTTCAGGCTCTTAACCTTTGTTGGGTAACACTAAATTTAATGAAACTTATATATTTGGAATCAGCATAATAAACCGATTCTTTTGGTATGTCTATTGGTATCAAAATTCCATTTTTTAGAATTTCGGTTACTATATAGCCGCGTCGCTACTAACTTACAGTTCATTATCACGATTTGTTTGATATTTTACTAGCGACGAAGGTTGAGTGAAGATTGTAGATACAAATATAAATGTATTTCAAACCTGTCATCAACTGAAATCCACAATTAACTTGAATTTTTACGTGTCTAACTTCTTGGAGATTTCCAAACTAGACTTGAAGTACTCTGTTTTCTAAGACCAATATCAGCAGAAGGGTAATATAAAAAATAAACAATTGATACCAGAGATAAGAAAAACAGTTCAAAGATAAGAAAAGGGACCCAAAGATACATTGAAAATATGAAAAATTGGTTTTAAAATGTAGTTTGAATCCCTAAGGTCTAAAGGGTATATACCCTTCCCTGAATTTATAACAAATAGCTTTATTTTACCAGAATTACAAGAAAAAAAGTGTAGAGATATTCTGTAACAATATTCTATCTTAAGGACACGAAACTCTACCCTTTTAGACTAATCAACCGGCTATGCATGAAACATCCTGAATATGATCACCCTAAAGGTCCTACAAGCATGTATACCTATGATTGCATGCAATGCGATAAGTGAAAAAAATAAAAACATATCTCAAATTCTTACAAGTATCGCTTTTTTAAAATTACCATTTTTGACAAGGCAAGAAAGTAACGGCTCCTTCTACAGTTTTGCGTACATATAGGAGACAAATCCCCTCCACAGTTGGAAGGAAAAAAAGATTGAGTTGTTTAGTCCCTGTTCCTCCATTTAAACAGACTCTGATAATTCGTTATGTAAAATATTTCCTTCTACTCTTAGACAAATTAGACAAATTTATTTTATTTACTAATACTTACAAACCAAACTATATATACACACAACCGTCCGAGGAAGGCTCGAAAAGCCTGATGATCGACGGCTACAATCCTCTAATTTTCAACTAGCAACAAAAATCATTTCAGAGACAACGCTGTAGCGTTGCCTATAGTAAAGCCCGTGAGGTTCAAATGTTTTATTATTATTTTTTTTTTTCCCCAGTGGCATTTCTCACGAAAGGAGTTGTCAGAAAAGCTTCAAAGGGGGCTTATTTGTTTTGAAATCGTGTGTTCTAGTGCTTTTTTTAATAATCAAAAGTTATTGGTGGGTAACTAGCCCCCCCACGCCCATCATTCCCCTACACACATCCAATCAAAATTTTGAGACGGCCATTTTGTTCAGCGTAGTTGGTTTCCAAATAGAAAATATATTTTTGAGGAGGATGCCCCCCCACAACCCTCAGGGCAAGGGTTTTAAGTTATGCCCTGGGGGCATATACGGTTTTTATAGAAGGCGTTGTCGTAGAAACTTCAAAACTGGCTCATTCGATTGGAAATTAAAGGACTAGTGCCCTTTGTAATAGTCCAAAGTCATTGGAGGGCAACTAGCCCCCCCCCCACGCCCATCATTCCCCCAAACACATCCAATCAAAATTTTGAGATAGCCATTTTGTTCAGCGTAGTTGATTTCCCGATACAAGATATGTTTTTGAAGAGGATACTCCCAAACAACCCTCAGGGCAAGGGTTTTAAGTTATGCTCTTGATGCATGTAGGGTTTTTATACAAGGCTTTGTTGTAGAAACTTCAAAACAGGCTCATTCATTTGAAAATTAAAAAGCTAGTGCCCTTTTCAATAGTCAATATTGATTGGAGTGTAACTAGCATACCCCTCCCCCCCCTCACGCCCATAAAATCCCCCAACAAAAAAAAAAAAAAATTTCAGTAAGCCGATTTTTTAAGCTGATTTTATTTCAAGAAATAAAATAAAATTTTTATGAGGAAACACCCACACAACCCACAGGGCAAGGGTTGTAAGTTATGCCCTGGGGGCATATAAGGTTTTTATAGAAGGCGTTGTCGTAGAAACTTCAAAACAGGCTCATTCGATTGTAAATTAAAGGGCTATTACCCTTTTTAATAGTCCAAAATGATTGGAGGGCAACTAGCCCCCCCCACGCCCCTCATTCCCCCAAACACATCCAATCCACATTTTGAGATAGCTATTTTGTTCAGCGTAGTTGATTTCCAGATAGAAAATATGTTTTTGAGGAGGATACTCCCCCAAAATCTTAAGGGCAAGTGTTTTAAGATATGCTCTGGGGGCATATAAGGTTTTTATAGAAGGCGTTGTCATAGAAACTTCAAAACAGGCTCATTCTATTGGTAATTAAAAGGGCTAGTACCCTTTTTAATAGTCAAAAGTGATAGGAGTGCAAGCAGCCCCCCCCCCACGCCCATCGGTTCCCTAAACACAACCAAACAAAATTTTGAGATAGCATTTCTGTTCAGAATATATTCTTTTAAGATAGAACATATGTTTTTGAAGAGAACAATCCCCCACAACCCTCAGGGCAAGGGTTTTAAGTTATGCCCAGGGGGCATATAAGGTTTTTATAGAAGGCGGTGTCGTAGAAACTTCAAAAAAGGCTCATTCAATTCCGAGGGCGTGTGCACTTTGCAATAATCATAAGTTATTTGATGGCAAATAATCCCCCTCTCACGCCTACCTTTTCCACAAACATATCCAATCAGAATTTTAAGACAGCGCTTTTATTAAACTTAGTTTTAAGTTCTATACATAAGGTCTTTTAGGATTACAAGTCCCCCAAAGCCCTCAGGGCAAGGGTTGTAATTTAAAGATTTTCCGAATCCTTCATATTATTTATTATAGAAGGATGCTCGTATAAACTTTAGAGAGGGCTCGTTTGATTGGAAATTGAAAGTTCTTGTTCACTTTTTAAGAGTCAAAAGAGATTGAAGGGCAAATAGCCCCCCCCCCTCCTCCACGCCCCAAATGCATCAGATAAAAATTTTGAGATAGACATTTTGCTAAAATAGTTCAAAGTTCTGATAACAAAAACTCCGGTGTCGACACAGCCCATCAGTGCCCGGGGGTAGGCGTTTTAAGTTGTGCCCTGGGGCTTAACTTATTAAGGGGGATTTATAACTTATGGGAAGGGGTTTTCTATGGGAAGAACAAATAGGAAATCTATTATAATTATCCAATTATAAGGTTAAAATACATACTCTATGATAGATGCAAAACTGCTTTGGCACACAAAATTCTATTAAGGTCAATTCCAAACAGTCGTGATCCCTTTGTGTCTGCAAGTGAAATGGTCTAAACCCCCTTATTGGAGCTATTTTTTCAATCCATTCATTGTTGTCAATCGCTGTCCTCAAGTTATGCAAGCTGTCTATTGTTCACATATAAGGTTTTTATCAAAGAGGTAATCGTATAGACTTTGAAAAAAGCCTCATTGGATTTAAATTGAAAGTTCTAAATCCGTTTTTTTAAAGTCAAGAATAATCGAACAGCAAGCAACCCCCCCCCCCCCATGCCAAAAAAACTTGAAACTTTTTGCAATCAAAAAAGAACAAAAATTAGTTTAAAAAAAACTTTCCTAAAAATAAGTTTTTCAAAGAAAATTAAAGGCCATTTTAAACTTAAGCTCAGTATATAAAAATACCTGTTAAAATTAAAAATCAAAACCACCAGAAATTACTATTAAAGAATAAATGAAACCAAAAACGAACAGAAATTAAATAAACAATCATAGCAAAAAACATACAACAAGTAATAATAAAAATGAATAAATAGATCTTAAAGCGAGTAATGCTTAGATTGCATATGAAAATCTAGCTTAAAACGAAAACAAATATTGTGCTATTAAAGTATAAATGAAACTTAAAACGAACAGAAATTAAATAAACAATCAATGCGAACAAAACATACAATATACGAGTATATTAATGTAAATGAATAAATAAATCTTAAGACGAGCGAAACTTAAATTGAATATGCAAATCAAGTTTGAATCGAATAAAAATAACTACAAACAAGAGTTTGGGTATCGTCTCACTGCAGAAGCCTAAAACCTACTGCGTCATTGGCACTTTACTGAAAATGAATTATATTACAAATGAGCCAAACTCTGGATGAGCTTTTAGCAATTAATATCATTATGCATGAAATATTCAGTTTAATTTATTAGTTCTTTTCAAGATTGGTCAAGACAAAAATAGTTTCACTACAAGCAAAATTTGGATACTGCCCCCTTCTTTAACTGTAAAAACCTAAAGCCTTCTTTGTTATTTGTGCTTCACTGAAAACGAATTACTCGTATATTACAAATTTATTATTTTCCAGTTCTTACAGCATTGAAAATGAAAATAAAAATTACAGAGAAAAAAAAACTTGAACTGATTGATCTTTCAACAACTAATATCAATATATATCTAATATTCAATTTAAATTTGTTTATACTTTCCAAGACTGTTCATGACTCATAAAGTTTTGCCATTTTTTTTTTAACTGTGCCATTTTTTTTTATCTAATCGTGTTAGTTTGTTATGAAAACATTCTATGGCTTCTAGGTATTTCTATTTGAGCGGAAAACTGCACCTCAAACTTTGTGGAACATGTATTTTCTTGCATGAAACACCAAAATATAATAAAATTTCAAATTTCAGAGTGTTCCACCTCTTGCAAGCAACTGTCATTGGTATTCTTGAATCCACATAGTTAATTTAGGGGGCGGAGGGTAGGCTAATTCTCGAAGTGGTCCCATTCCGTTGTGGTATGGTTCACATTTTCAACACCTGGCTTCCGGACTATCATATAATCTACCGAGCATACAACTACCCCAAATCAGTATCAATAAATAAATGAAACCCAAAACGAACAAAAATTAAAATAAATATTAGAGTAACAAGCATAAATTAATGTGAGTAGGGTTCAAAACCCCTATGCTTTCTAAAAGCCAGAATATAATTTGTACTTTACTGAAAAAAAATTCAAATGACTTTACTGAAAAAAAATGTGCATTGCCAATTGAATATACATATGCTTATATTTATTCCCTAAAATCTTAATTAAGTTTTGATTTCTTAAAGTTACAAAAGTGAACACATTTCGAAGAATTGTTTTCAGTAAATTGCCAACGATGCAGTAGGTTTTAGGCTTCTACAGTGAGACGATACCCAAACTCTTGTTTGTAATTATTTTTATTCGATTCAAACTTGATTTGCATATTCAATTTAAGTTTCACTCGTTTTAAGATTTATTTATTCATTTACATTAATAAATATTGTATGATTTATTCGCATTGATTGTTTATTTAATTTCTGTTCGTTTTAAGTTTTATTTATACTTTAATAGCAAAATATTTGTTTTCGTTTTAAGCTAGATTTTCATATTCAATCTAAGCATTACTCGCTTTAAGATCTATTTATTCATTTATATTATTACTTGTTGTATGTTTTTTGCTATGATTGTTTATTGAATTTCTGTTCGTTTTGGGTTTCATTTATTCTTTAATAGTATTTTCTGGTCGTTTTGAGTTTGAATTTTAACAGGTATTTGTATCTCCTGAGGTTAAGTTTGCCAAGTGCTTTTGTCCGAATTTTTGTTTTTCTTAAGCTAAATCTTGTCGACGCAATTTTATAGTGAACAACCTCAGGGCCCAACAAAAATTAGAGGCATTTTCCATTTCTATATCTTTCTTGGAAATTAACCGATCGTACAAGCTGAGAAGCAATGTTAATCTGAGAAACATTAAGTTGAAATAGGATGTATATTGGAGAGAAATGTATTATCTAGCATTTAAAGGATGATTTTGACTTTACGTTACAGTTTACCAAAAAAAGTTTAAGTCTTGGTTAAGAAGATTATGTCGCTTAGACTGGAAATTAAGTGAAGGTGAAGAGTTGATGTTGGGTAACAAGAAGAGCGATCAAGTGCTCAATAAGTCATCAAGTAAGTCTGCGAAGCAAGATTAGAATATTGGAAGCTACAGTGATGACGTTGGTCCCCAACGTCATCTGAAACGTGGGAGCCCCAGAAGAAAGAGGAAGATATATAAGATGTTTTCCAAAGGAATTATCTACAGAATGTTTTGGGTACCCGTCTCACTGAACGTACTTCAAACAAAACGGTACGAAAATATAGTTCTATCCCGATTTCTTGGGCTATAATGGGAGAAAGGTTGAGATGGCTGAGACACGTTCTAAGATGAAAGATGACAGATTTCCAAAGATGGCCCTTTTTAGCCAACCATCTAGGGCCAAACGAAAGTAGGTCATACCCGGATCAGCTGGGAGGAGATCGTAAGGAATGATCAAAGCGAAACTGGGACTTCATAGAAGGGTCTAAACAGGGAGGCTTTATTTCCCCTGGGAGGCTATGTTTTCCGAAGGAATTATCTACAGAATGTTTTGGGTACCCGTCTCACTGAACGTACTTCAAACAAAACGGTACGAAAATATAGTTCTATCCCGATTTCTTGGGCTATAATGGGAGAAAGGTTGAGATGGCTGAGACACGTTCTAAGATGAAAGATGACAGATTTCCAAAGATGGCCCTTTTTAGCCAACCATCTAGGGCCAAACGAAAGTAGGTCATACCCGGATCAGCTGGGAGGAGATCGTAAGGAATGATCAAAGCGAAACTGGGACTTCATAGGAGGGTCTAAACAGGGAGGCTTTAAATAGATTTGGACGGAGGAGGAGAGTGTGTAGCTATGTTTGTCTCAGGTGGCTTGGTGCCGCAGTGAGATGTTAGTAGTAGTAATAGTAGTTACTAAAATCCAATGCATATATACCATTGTAAAGTGCCCAAAGCAGAGATTTTGTGAATTTACAATTTTGATTTACGCAAAGTAGATGTCGACAGTGATCCACTAGCCGACATCCACGACTGCTGGAAAGTAGACACTTCGCTCAAAGAGTATGGGTAACTAACAAGAACGATAACTATCGCTAATATATATAAAAAAAAATTACCAACACCATCTAGCGTTTGGCGTTTTTTGGCATTTTTTAAACTTTACACTTGTGTTTTTTTTTCCAGGAAGTGAGATCATTACTATTATTACTACACCAATTCTGCCTCATTATTACATTGTAAAAATAGCAAGACATGCCAAATGCTAGATGAAACTGGTGATTATACCGATACTAGCACCATTTTCCCCTCGTAAAAGTTACCCAAGCCCTTTGGTTTCACTTAAGAAAACTAAGCAGTCTAGTGGTAGGTAGCACGGAAATAAGATGGAGCCAATCAAAAGGTAGCATGCCAATAACAAGTAACTTTAATTTTAATATACACGGCATCTTAAACCGCTTCAATCAATAGAACCACTAGCCATCAATCACTACTTACTATTTATTGTTCAAGAGAATTCTTCAGATTTTATGAATATGAACTGCTCATATATATTTTGAACTGATATTAGACTAACATCCTCCAGAGCCATGAATGGCGCATAGGGCGTCTACGAATCATCACCAGACATCCCGGAGCTGAGATGCAGTTGTCATATCCTCCCACTGTAGTTGAAGAGACAGCTACGCATTTCTCAAGTCCCGGCCGTACTGCCGTCGTAGGGTATGTCTTGGTCAACCTCTTTTGCACCTCCCCTCGGGCGCATAAACTGTGTCTGATAGTCGATCCAGAGTCGATCCTCTAGATCAACTAACGGTTGACCGGTTCGCCAGTGAATTTCAACGTTGGTGGCCTTTTCCTGTCACGATATGTTTATTACTCTTCTAAGGCACATGTTATCAAAGGCTAGAACGCGTTTCTTTAGTTAGACATTTAATTTCCAGCATTCCCTAATTTATAGCGAAAAGAGTATTTACTACTGCACCATACTGGTTTTAATTTGCTAAAACGAATGGCGCTTGTCGCTAGTGGCTGAGCATCTTAGTCTGAAAATTCAATGGAAGCCAACTTTTTTGGATAAAACCTCAAAAACAATTTGTCAAAACATCACAAAAGAGGGAAAGGCGAACATATGTGAAAATCACTTGAAAATTGTGTAGATTCGGGAAATCCGGGCATACGAGTAGCTCTTCAGCTTATGTATCTGGTAAAGTTGCGGCCAAAATATGTATTTGAAAAAATATCAAGTTCTATAAATCTAGGTGCTCTTAAACCTAGGACTCTCAACTAGTAATCAGTCTCTACTTCTTTTGGATTATCAAAAATGGTCTTCTACCCCCCTCAATTGACTATTTAAATAATTCTCTATATTCAGTATATTCAAAAAATACTGAAAATAGTAAAAAAAAATTCATTATCTATATTCAAAAACGATTCAGAATAATTTCTGTATATTTACCCAGAGATCGTGTCCCGGTCTGCAAAGGTTTAGAATGACAAGATTCAATCTTTTTGGCAAACGTCAATTATTACTTGCTGTTATTTACTACGAAGTGTTTGATCTAGGACCCTCTTAAAATTGATTGGTCTGGTCCTCTGGCTGTCCCAATGTTTAGAAACCTCCGGAACATAAATGAAAGACAACTCTAAAATGTATGTAGTGGATGCTTTTATCATTCCATAGATTCAGTATGATTCCGTATAACATACACAGACAATATACACCGAGATTCCTGTTGTAGCACAGTGAATTGATGCTCTGCTTAGCAATACGGGGCCCAGGGTCCGATCCCTGCCATAGCAAGGTTGGGTGAAAAAAAAAATACTCAGCAGCTGAAACGTCAATACGACACCCTGTGCGCCAGCAATGGCTCTGGAAGATCTTTATCCTTATCCTTACACATACCCAAATATTATGTGCCAGTGCACAAAGGTGATTCATTATCCTCTTTCTTTCCACTTTCGAATTATTCTAATATTGTTAGATCTATCACTTTGGTGTATTTGCTTTGCTACGATTTCCTTCGGTTTATATCACCTGTATTTAAAAATTACCTTTATTAGATTAAGAGTCATTTTTAGGGGGAAGGGAAACCAAGACTACCCCCAGTAAAAAGGAAATTATTTGAGCAATGGTTTTTCTGAAATTTAGGAACAATTCTAACCTATGCATCCACCTAACTCTGGGCTTCCAACCGATCCAAGTCTGACTGGCGAAATTTAGTAATGGCACTCATAGAATAAGCAACAAGTTATTATCATTGATAAAAGTCAATATTACTGACAGGCCTTGCCCTTCACTTATAAGCCCCGTTTTTTTTTTTTTTTTTTTTTTCATCAGTTCTAAGATATTACAGTCCACTGATCTTGGAAAAAATCAAATATTTCTGCCAAATAGAAGATTGAAGAGAAACTGTTATGGCAATCTCATCAAAGATCTTAGACCAAGGATCAGAGTAGAATAAAGGAAGAAAAGAAACAAGCTAAGAAGTAAGATCAGAGCCCTCTAAATTCCGTTAAAATCATTTCTATCAATAGATCGAAGATCTTAGCTCATTCATTTGCTAAAACAAGAAAGAAAAAAAGCTGTATGATATACCCCCTGTAGCTCAAGTTGTTCATGCATTGACGTTGTTCAAGAAACCGATTTCTTTCGCTAGTTTCTTTTAACTTATCGTGAGAAAAGACAAAGAGAATTGACAGAATAGATGGGAAATATATAATTTGGGCTATATATTTGCGCATTAGGGGGAGGGGGGGGGAGGGGTAAAGTACTTGGACATTGTTAAGTCAGAAAACAATTCTTACTTGCCTATTATAATATTAATAATTCGGAAGCCCACCGTCTCCGTTCATCCAATAGAGCCTTTATAATTCCTAAATGTGTTTCTAGTGCTGCCCAGCAATCTCCCATTTACAAATCTATTATCCAATGGAACAAAATACCCTCCAGTGTTGAGCTAGCCACAAGTTTCTGCACGCTGTACAACAATGTAACAAAACTTGATAATATAATTTAATATTTCAACGTTTAACCAATTTCCTTTAATTACCCATGTTTTTTTATTCTATATTTTTTCAATTTTACTTTAATTTTTTTTTTTTTTTTTTTTTGGTCCTTAACAATTTATCTTCTAGGATCTTTATTGTTACTGATGTTTGTGTTATCTTTTTATTCGAATAATAAATTGAAATTGAACTTCTGTGCTTTACCCCCTCCCCACCCCCTAATGTGTAAATATGTAGCCCAAATTTGTTTCCAAAGTATTATATTTTTATCATACTTTGGTATATTTTGTTAGGATTAACCACAGTTTATATAATTAGCAGTATGATCATTCTCTATCTCACCCATTATAAAAACCCGGACCGGGGTTAGCTTGTTTCTTCATTAGCTTTATTTATGTTTTGGGAGATATAAAAATAGTCGAAGTCAGATTAGCGGGAATGCAGGTTAGTCTGTTTCCGACTGTTTACATCAAAGTGCATTTAAACAAACGTAAATAAAGCTAATGCAGAAACAAGCTAATGCAGAAATAAGGCAGAAATAAGTGGGAGGAGCTTTTTGTTCACGAAGACCAGAAATGATCTGCGATAAGCTTACTGGTATATTCTGTCTACTGTGGGATTAACCTAACTTCACTGCTTGAGCTGCAGGGGGTATATCATATAAGTGCCAAAAAAAAGGGCTACGGTTTGTTATTTTTAGAAACCTCGGTTGAATCAAAATCTCCAATGTCTTTTGTAAACAACAAACTAGGGGTTAAAGTCTAAGGGATCACCCTCCCTTTGTGAATGAGCCCAAACATACCTGTACATCCTGGTCATATTTCTTAATTGAATTCACAAATTCTAAGTGTTTTTTATCCTCCTCTAGCTGGGCGACCATTTGTTCTGAAGCTTGAAGTTTCTGTTGGGTGCTAGCGAGTTCATCTCTTAGCCAAGCGTTCTCTTGACACAGTCGCCGAACTTGAGCACGGAGCTTCTGTTTCTCAGCTTCAACAGATTGAAGATGAGATGCAAGGGCAACCATAACCTATAAATCCATAAACTTGTGAAAATCCATAAATCCATAATTGACAATATAATCCATAATCCATAAAAAAAGCAATAATCCATAAATCCATAAGAATCATAGCCATAAATTTCATAGCCATAGCCATAGCCATCATAGCCATAGCCATAAGAATCATAGCCATAGCCATAAATTTTCAAGCCTTCTAAATAACAACACATCAAGGGTTTTCACAAGAAAATATATTCCAGCTTGTACAAAAATTGTATAATTATTGTATCGGAAAGTATTTATCAAGATTTACAAAACAAATTGCCATTAAAAAGAAGGAAAAAATTGCAAAAACTAAACAGTAAAGGATTTCAAGAATAAAGCATTTTCACCAAAAAAATGTGTCAACTTGTAAAATGATTTCACAATTATTAAATTATAAAGTTATTTTAGATATAGATTTTTATGAACAGAATTACACCAGGATTTTTCACAAGAAAAATATCCCAATACATATTAATTTTACCATTATTATATTAGAAAGCTCTTTCAAGCTTGTAAATTGGCAAAATAACAAGGTATTTCGCCAGAAAGTCTTTTTAAAACTGCTTTAATAGTGCTTTTTAAACTTTTTCAAACTGCTTTAATGAGGAGAATCCCCAAAACATCTTTGGAGGCGAATGCACCACCATGCGGCGATATGGCTTCTGAAACTGGAAGGGTATATAATTAGGTTTTTGGTAGTTTTAAATCAATTGCTATCTTAGAATTTTCATATGAAAGCATTTTAGCCCTCTTAGAGCTATAATTGCTGTTTTGAACCAAAAAATGTGGAAATCACCCCTTTGATGAGGAGTGATATTGTTTGTTAATAAAAATGACACTAGAACATTCAATTATCGTTTGAATCACCGAATATAAATATTAGACAGTATGATCGTCCCCTATCTCACCCATTATAAAAACCCGGATCGATGTGCGAGTGCTCCAGAGAACGTAAAACATAAGCGACATTAGATCTTTTCACGGGTAGAACAAGTCAGATTTCTCTTGAACGCGAAACTTGGCTTCAACGTTGTAACACTAAATTTTAAAGAAACTAATTTAAATTAATTTATTCTAATACATATACAAAAATCGATAATTAGCAGTGCAATGCTATTATTAGATGTTTTAAGGAATTAAAAGTAGGTTTCGAAGTCTCGAGTTGGTTACAAAGGCATTTTGAGAAAGTTTCTGCCAAAATAGCCCTTCCAGGGTGACCGCAGATGGAAGATCAAATGAGAGGAGCTGTTTGTACGCGCTAATGAAAGAGTATATGGGAGGAGCTGTTTGTTCGCACCGATAATGAAGAGCCAGAAATCAACTGCGGTGAACTTACTGCTAATTATTTTTATACAGTGGTTTGAATGGACCTTCTTCAAATATTGCACGGTCACTAGTCAGGTACAATTGAAAAATACCCCTGTGATTAAAAAAAAAAATATAAATAAGCACGCATTCGAGCTTACACCCCTGAAAAACACCCCTGAGATCAAAAAACAAATAAATAAGCACACATTCGTGCTTAAGCTCCTGAGATTAAAAAAAAAACAATTAAGTAAGTACGCATTCATGGAAAACACGAAATTTTATATTTTTGTAAATAGGGGCTTGAAACATCAACCCCAATCTTCTCAGATAGGATGAATTTTATACGAAAATTTTCATAAACATCCCATATTGTTTTATGGATATTTTCCCTTTTTTCTGAAATTATATTAATTTTCTTCCGCTAATAACTTATGATGCATAACAGTAACTTCGAATTATTTCACATAATATAATTTGAATCACCATCAAAAGCATATTCTTTTCCTGTATTAATATATATTGTTATACATATTCCAGTAATAAGAGTTTTGGTTACTATTAGCAACGGGTCCTTCTTTATCATTTACTTATAGTGCCATAAATAGTTTGATTCTTTACCGTATTTTTATTACTCTTTTTACCACAAATAATTGCAGCATTTTATAAAAAAGTATGAAAATAATTAGGGAGGAGGGAGAGTTACCCTCTTTATTTTCAAAGCAATTTATAGTAGGAGGATGGAACTACACCAAAAAGTCCCAGGTCACACCCTTGCGCAATTATTAAGGTAAATTAAGGTGCTTTTTAAAATTGTAACATCCCTGCAAGATGCTGTACCTCCAATTAGAACAGATTCCCAGTGGAGGTCATCCCACCATATATCCGTGTATAGGTAGGAAAATTATTTGTTAAAACTGTTACATCAGGAAAATAAAACTCAGAAGTATATATAGACAAAATTAGGGGGCATATCTCCCTTGATGTATCACCTCTAAACCCTTTCAGGTTTTTTTTTCACCCCAAACCCGTCTGATGATCTTTTTAAAAATAAATCAAATGACATGTAATCGCAATTTTAAGCTGTTTGTCTAATAGGTACGCCTATTTCTGCAAAGACTGCACTGTCTCCTCCTGCTTGGGAAATAGGTTTCGTATAAGACAGTGCAGGTGGCGACTTTCCAGTCCAAAAGGACTGAGTACAAGGACTGAGTAGAGGTGCAGCAAGACGCTGCACCTCTACTTGAAACGTTCTCCGGAGTGAAAACCCGTGTGTCGATTTCAATAAAGTAAAGTTCAAAAGACACATTTTAGAAAAAAAGAATTTTAGAAAACTAGTTGCACATTTAACCCTAGATTTTTACCGGCCTAGTAAAATGTCATAAATATGACATTTTATGATATTTTATGGCACCATAAATGATGTCATAAAAAAATGAAGCAGATAAAGCCAAACTTAATGCCTCTACCTCTAGACTCACACAGGAGCAATAAATGCTCCTGTCTGACATGTTTGTCATGTCAAACAGGTCATGTCAAACATGTGACATGTTGCTCATGCTCCTGCATGACATGTTTGTCATGACAATTTAGGCACCTGATTTATCACTTTTAGTACTGTCAAGTAAAGGAGCTGAAAAATCCAACTGTTATCGGGCAGCTATGCAATTTTCTGCTAATGAATAAATAGGCGAGTGAAAAAAGAGAGCAACTCCAGGTTCCCAAAAGAGCTGCACCAATGAACAAATTTTAGTTGTGGTTATGTCTGTCTCTTGGAAAAAAAGCATAAATTTGCACGGATCTTACAGTTGTTTACAAATTACTGTCTATTTGCCCAATAAAAGTTAAACTTTTTCAAGTTGATAAATTACTTAAAAAAGCAACCGAAATCACTTAATTTATCAATTAAATTGCCGTGACAAACAATAATCACTCCTGTATGAACCTAGAATAACAACTAAATTGTAATCAAATTGTTTTAAAAAGCTATTTAATTCTGCAGAAAAATTGGAGACTACCTGTGCTTCTCCGAGGCCGAGCTCAATCATTTCCAAGCTCTTTTGGATAAGCGAGGCTTTTTCTTCTAAGAGCTGACTGTCTAATTTTTCTTGATGCGCTGCCTGTAAAGAACAGGAAAGGCCACCAAGAATTGACTGATGTTCTGACCGCAAGGCCTCCAGACCTTGGACAACAGTCTTCGTGGATGACACAATCTCATCTTGTGTCATGTTAGTGGCTTGACCTATCAACTCGATCTTCTTCCTAGAAATGCTTGGATTAGATTAATTTATAACAAACAAATTACAACTATTATGGTAAATACCAGCCTTGGTTATAAAATCGTTATAATATAGTTATAACGTTATAATAGTAGCAGCCTACGTTATAAAATCGTTATAAATATTATAAAATCAGAAAAATCGTCAAAAAAAAACAAACAAATCATTAGGAATTAATAACAATAGTAATAATCATGAAACATGGATTCAAAATGAAATATGAATAAATTAAACAGCCGAATATACATGAATAACCAAATAAAAAAATTAGCTTCCATATCTAAACTGTTGATACCCCTCCCACAAAATCTATTTGTATCCATTTTTAAATAACTGCTGGTGCCCTTTAATAACATCTGGGATGTTCGGACAAAGGCCGCAAACAGAAAAAAAGAACTGATAAGCAAACAAATATCGAATACAAATCGAAATCGAGGATAAATTAGTTTAAAAACAATAAAATTCCCAACGACAAAGAACATAGAAAAAAATTACGAGTTTTTAGAATACAATGAAAGCCAGGGGAGGATGAAGACTGATAAGTTTTACATCCATCCAATAGAACGCATCTACTGTACTCAAATACCTATCAGCTCAATTTTACTGTTTTGCTTGAAAAAGAAAGCATTAATAAGAAAGCTCCTCAATACAAATTGGCACATCCAAAAGAACGCATCTACAGTACCCAGCACTACTATCAACTTTTCTATTTTTGATTGAAAAATCTACAGTACCACAGTACTAATATCAACTTTCTTTTTTTAAATAATACATTAATAAGAAAGCTCCTCAATACAAATTGGCACATCCAAAAGAACGCATCTACAGTACCCAGCACTACTATCAACTTTTCTATTTTTGATTGAAAAATCTACAGTACCACAGTTCTAATATCAACTTTCTTTTTTTAAATAATACATTAATAAGAAAGCTCCTCAATACAAATTGGCACATCCAAAAGAACGCATCTACAGTACCCAGCACTACTATCAACTTTTCTATTTTTGATTAAGAATGTATTAATCTTTTTTAAGAATGCATCAATAAGAAAGCTCCTCATATAGTTCGTTATTTCCTTATACATAGGCTATATATAAATTGGCAAATACATACTGATAGAAAAACTGACATTGTATATAGCTGATCTAGTAAAGAATCTAGTATAGCCAAATGGTTCAACGGGGCTGAAATACTGAGGTTTTGCTTATGACTCCAAGAACACTTTAAAGTGAGACCCGAATCAATCATAGAGCAGCAAAACGCGACAGGACTGGCGGACAAGAATTTTTGGCTCAATTAGTCCCATTGAGGAAAAGTTGAAGAGGATTTTTCTCAAATGTGGTTGTATCTTAGGGTGCCACCTACAATACCTATCCCTTGCCATCCATCTGCGATAGCTGGAGCCACAAATACATCCACGATGATGCTTGTAGCTTTTTTGACGTCTCTCTTTGACAACCTAAAAGAGTGATGGCAAACCTAAAACACTCAAATCAGAGGTGACGCGGCCCTACAAATTTGTTTAGAAAGGAACAAAATCTATGTTCTACCCAATTTTCAATATCAATATTCCTTCCACTCTCAATAGAGGCGAAGACCACACTGCCTTTCCACCATAAACATCAACAGCAAGAAGAACAATAAGGAATTCTTTTTGCAAGACATTGGATTTTTATATTTGAATGAATATTTGGACCCTATATCCAAAGGGCCGTCCTCACCAAAACATAAATATATAACAGAAAAGAGACTTGCAATAGAATACGACCATTAAAACTAAAAGGATTGTTTCAAAAACAGTCCCAGTATCCTTACTTCAGCGAAGTTCAACTAGGACTGATTGAACTATTGAACAATCCCTATTGTTCTTCTTGTTGTTGCTCTTTCCACTGTATGTTATAGTGTACCACAGTTAGATTAGGGTTTTCAAAAATCAGCAGGCTGAGCTCATTAGCCAGATCACCATTCATAAAAAATATTAGAGAAATAAATACCCCAAATAATCACACCTAATCACAACTTTTCCATCTTTTTATAGAAATCTTTTTCTAGAAGACATTCACTTCTTCTATCTGAGGATGAAAATGAAGGTAAAAATATAAATTTTTAAACTCCAGTTTAAAGAAAAAAGAGAGATTACGCAAAAGATCACAAAAAAATCTTGGAATTTTTTACTAACATACCAAATACACACACAGGGAACATAAAATCTTAGCATCTTGGCCGGGGTAATTCAAGAGGCAGTATGTTACACAGCATATATTTTACAGAAGAGCAAAACAAACGAAAAATATATATTCAATATTTTTGTTACTAACATACCAATAACACACATAGGGAGCATAAAATCTTAGCATTTTGGCCTAAATATTTCAGGAGGCTGTATATTACACAGCATACATTTTACAGAAGAACCGAACAAACGAAAAGTATATTTTCGGTACTATTAAGGGGATATAAGACATTAAAAAAAAAAATCCAAAATATATCAAGAATTGAATAAGGTAGGAGAAAATAGATTAGACCAACTGATACAATTAAAAGCTTTTAGAGAATGGTGTACGAATGTGAAGTTAACAAAAATGTAACAAAACGCTTGTTGAACTACTGTGGCCAATTTTTAGGTTAAAAAGGTTTTTCTTTCGGTAACACAATCCAGCGGTAACACAATCAGAAAAATCCAATTTTTCTTTTTTTTTGCTAATTTCAGAGGCAACGCTATAGCGCTGCCTATAGTGAAGAGCCATAAGGATTTAATGTATTATTATTTACAATTTTTTTTTTTTACAGAGGCACTTCATATGGAAGGGGTGGTCGTATAAGTTTCGGAAGGGCATTCAATAGGAAATAAGAAGTTCTAGTGTCCTTTTAAACGTCAAGTGATCGAAGGGCACCCCCCCCCTACGCCCTTTCCTCCAAATGCATCCAATCAAAATCTGGAGATAGCCATTTCATTCAAAATGGCCCAAAGATTAAATGACTATGCCTCCAGGGTTAAAAGAACCCCCCCCCCAGCCCCGGGGTATGGGCTGTAAGCTATGTTTTGTCCATTGTCAACATAGAAGTTTTTTATGGAAGGGGTGGTCGTATAAACTTTGAAGGAGGCCCATTCGATCGGAACTCGAAAATGATTGTTCCCTTTTTAAGAGTAAAAAGTGATCGGAGGGCAACCAGTCCCCGAGCCCCCACTCCCTTTTTTCCGAAATGCATCCGATCGAAATTTTGATAGAGCTATTTTGTTCAAAGTAGTCCAAATGTCAAACTAATATGTGCCTTGGATTGCCACCCCAAGCTTCCGGGGCAAGGGCTGTAAGTTATGCAGGTTGCCCATTGTTAACATATAAGGGTTTTTATTGGAAAAGAGGATATATCTGATTCTGGGTTTCCAAAAAGGCATAGGGTATTAAGGTGAAACTTATAGGAAATGTTGAGAGGGATATCAAACACAATCAAAACATTCTTTGTGCTTGCTGGTTGTAAAAAGGAATATCAGCAATATCTAAAGAATGACTGACGGTAATAAGTTGCAACCTTCAATGTATGTTGAGATCTTGAAGAGAAATTGGATTGCAACAAGTCCCCTCCCCCTCCTTTCCCTTTTTAGGTACCCCCTCTGCTCAAATCGGAATTTTGAAATTGTCATTTCAAATAGTCAGAAGGTCTAATAGCTATAATTCCAGGGATGCCGTCCCCCCCCCCTTAGCCCCGAGGTAAATACTGTAAATTATGTATTGCCCATTGTTTACATGCAGGATTAAGGTGCATGTTATACTAAATCAAAAGGTAATATGTGCATCCAATTTATCAAAAACGAAACTATGTATTATTTTAATAAATAGATAGATAGATAGATAGGTTTATTTTCCATATATCAGTAAAATAATTACATAAGAATCTACAAATCCCCACAAAGGCTCCATGGCCTGTAGGAGGGGGATTATGAAAATATCAAATAAACATTAAACATTTAAACGCTTAAGATTTAAACAATATAGAAATAACATTAATATTTAAAAATATAAACATAAGAATTTTAAATTTTAATATGTGAAGCCTTTGCGTCATAAAAAAAAAAAAAAAAAAAAAAAAAAAAAAAAAGGACGGTTTACAAAATAAACTTTATAAAACTACAGTGAATCACAACATCTAAAAAAAAAAAAAAAAAAAAAAAAAAAAAAAAAAAAAAAAAATATTGGCAGCAGGAAAAAGTAAAGAAAATTAATCACATGAAAACAAATATCTTTTTACTAGTCTTTTGAAGGTCCCAAACGAGTGGCATTCTCGAGCCAAATCGGGAAGGGTGTTCCATGTCAAATGACACGCAACAAGAGGATTAAAATCGGATCTTATTGTTGGTGTATGGGGAATTTGGATATTTAGAGAACTACGGAGTTGATAATTTGACCGATCAGATACAAATGAACACGTAAACCTAAGGGACCTAGGAATATCACCATGGAGCTGAAGAAAAGCGAAAGACGTACAGGAAAGAATATACAGTTTTTTAACATAAAGTAGCAGTTTAGTTGCTGAACGATTCAATTCCTGGATAAGATTTATAGCTTTATCACAAATATTTGAAAGCGGTTTGAGAAAAGAAGGGAAATTAGACATCCATATGACTGAACAATAGGAAAAATAAGAATGAATTAAGCTATGAAATAGGATTCTTAGAATTGGTCCTGGAAAGATATGCTTTAGTTTTCTTAGAACACCGAGGTTTCTGCATACCTTCATTTTAATCAAATCAATATGGTGTTTGAAAGATAAATTTTCATCAAGGAGGATACCTAGGAAACGGACATGGCCATCCTTTGGTCTACTAATAAAGCCTTTGGATATATGAATTTCAGATAATTGAGGGCAAGCCTGGGATATACGAGAAAAAACAAAAAACTAGTTTTAGAAACATTTAAGGCAAGAAAGTTAGCATCAAACCAAATTGAAACTCTCTCAAAGAGGTCCACTAACTTTGTACGAACTTCATCCTCTGTTCTCCCAGAAGTAATAAGGGTGGTATCATCGGCAAAAGTAACAAGAGAATCCGAGGTATGCAAACTATAATTATGGGTAGGGGAGACTGTTGGATGACATAGACGACAGCAATAAAGAGGATTTTTATTTCTAACTGCAAAAATTAGGTCATTTACATAAATTAAAAACAGTACCGACCCTAAAATAGACCCTTGAGGAACCCCCTGGTCAACACTTGATGGTGAGCGAAAAAATGGATCAACAGAAATTATTCTACCAGACATTTCTATTCCTCAATGGAGGGGATTGGGAGAAAGTAGGTGCAATAGACTTTGCAAGTACAAGGAACTTCTTCTGAATATTGGCATACTCATCTTCAATGCCTTCATACATGTCGGGATTTTTCAAGAAATTATTCAGGGTGTGTTATCGATTTTATTCAATTTTTGTCAGATATTTTATTGAAGGAAATCTACGTCTCTCACTTTTCGTTATTAATCAACTCCCAATGAGCAGGAACTCAATGATTTCCTAAAACCAAACATGGGATATATTACCTCGGTGTGTATTTTTTCAATTTTTTGAATCCGGGTCTTTGCATATCCACCATAGACGATGAACCTAATGTCAATATGGGGTCTTATATTTGATTCATAAAACTGGAGTAAGGTTTTCTCCTTACAACCCCAGGGTGTGGAAAGAAGTTTTTTTTAGTATAATTGTTTTTCTATAGCATTTTTTTATTGAGTTTGAAATGTGGAGGTGGAAATTAAGTTTTTGGTCAAGCATGAGACCTAGGTAATTAATATGATTATCTTCTGGAATATTCAATTTTGAATCTTAAAAATAGCTTAAGAATTTAAGATTTACAATCAAATGAGCCTCCTCTAAAGTTTAGATCGCAACCCCTCCGTAACTGCCCCTATAGTGTAGCTTTTATGTCTCCAAAGCAAAAGTTATAGCCGGTGTTCCCAGAGTCCTGCGGGTTTTGAGACCCCTAAAGACCTTCTCTTATTATCTATTGACAATTTTTGAACAAATTGGATATCTCAAAATTCACATTTTGGGAAAATGGCTTTAGTGTGGACTCCACTTTTGAATTTTGTTTTTTTAAAATAATTTTTTTTTTTAAATTACGGTTTCCTGAACTCAGGTAAAACCTTTTGTAACTGCTAAAATAAAATCAAAATAAGTAAACATTTTGCTCTTATCTAGGGTGAACGTCAAGTTCTATTTAATCTATAAAGCTATTCTATTGAAGTTTGAACGAGGAGAGAGCACTTAAAGGTCTTGAATCTTTCCAGTAGCATAATAATAACATCAAAATTACATAAGCTAATAAAATAAGAAACAGTATAATATAATGATGATATTTCCGATATGTTTCCTTAAGTTTGTTTATTCTTAGTTGGAAATAATAATATGCAAAAAAGATATAATATTCAAGAACAACTCGAGAGTAGTAATATATGCTATTCTTGCTTCAACAAC
Organism: Artemia sp. Qi Xiang Cuo; assembly: GCF_049724085.1. Lineage (NCBI taxonomy): Eukaryota > Metazoa > Arthropoda > Branchiopoda > Anostraca > Artemiidae > Artemia > Artemia sp. Qi Xiang Cuo. Next base: position 10,381,401 of record NC_142800.1, read on the forward strand.
TGGAAAACTAACTAAGTTTATGATATGTTTTGAATGCTCTTAGAAGACTAAAAACCAAAAAATATATTTAAACACAAGAAAATATCAATTGACACCAAGATGGTAAAAATGGGTGACCTTTGAAAGCTAATAGGTACTTAAAAGCCAATGAAAACTGAACACTTAGCACATTACGAAAACATACTTCAGCACATAATATATACGCAAAATTCGTGGTCGAAATATTCCTTATGAATAAATATCTAACTCCTTATTCGCTGAAAGCTACCTGCCCATCGAAAACTAACTAATAGGCCCGCTTGGTACCCAATTAAAACCAAACGTATTATTAATATATTTTGATTATAAATTATATATATATATATATATATATATAATATAATTTATAATCAAAATATATTAATAATATAATAATAATATTAATAATAATATTAATAATAATATTAATAATATATACATATATATATATATATATATATATATATATATATATATATATATATATATATATATATATATATATATATATATACACATATATATATATATATATATATATATATATATATATATATATATATATATATATATATATATATATATATATATATATATATATATATATATATATATATATATATATATATATATATATATATATATATCTAGTGTTTCGTCGTGGTTTACCTTGTCACAGTTACATTCTCTTAGTTTTTCAAAGTTCATTTTGAATTTCTTTCGTTGAAATGCAAGAGTTGGAATATTTCAGTAGTGTTTTGTTGTGCTTTACCTTGTCACAGCTACATTCTCTGGATTTTTCAAAGTTCATTTTGGATTTATTTCGTTGAAATGCAAGAGTTGGAATATTTCAGTAGTGTTTTGTTGTGCTTTATCTTGTCACAGCTACATTCTCTTGATTTTTCAATGTTAATTTTGGATATTTTTCTTGAAATTCAATAGATTGAATATTTCATTAGTGTTTAGTCATGTTTTACCTTGTCACAGTTACATTATCATATTTTTTCAAAGTACCTTTGTAATTTCTGTCGTTTAAATGCAAGAGTTGGAATATTTCCGTAGTGTCTTGCCGTGGTTTATCTTGTCGCAGTTACATTCTCTTGATTTTTCCAAGTTCAATTTGGTTTTCTTTATTTGAATTGAAACTTTTGGTATATTTAAGAAGTGTTTAGTTGTTCTTTACCTAGTCACTGTTATATTCTATTGATTTTTCCAATTTCATTTTGGATTTCTTTCATCAAATACAATAGTTGGAATAATTAACTAGTGTTTTGTCGTGTTTTACCTTGTCACAGTTACATTCTATTGATTTTTCAAAGTTCAATTTGTATTTATTTAGTTAAAATGAAAGAGTTGCAATATTTAAGTAGTGTCTTGTTGTGCTTTAGCTTGTCACAGTTACATTCCCTTGATTTTTGAAATTTATTTTTTGATTTCTTTAATAGCAATGCAATAATTTGAATATTTCAGTAGTACTTTCTGGTGATTTATATTGTCACAGTTACATGCTCCTGATTTTTCTTATTTAATTCTTGTTTTCTTTCGTGTTATGAACGATTTAAAATACTTCATTAGGGTGTTATAGTTATTTACATTATCAAAGTTACATTTTATTGATTTTTCAAATTTCAATTTGAATTTCTTCCGTTTAAGTCAAAATTTGGCATATTTAAGTAGTGTCTTGTCATGCTTTAAATTGTTACAGTTACATTCTCTTGCTTTTTCAAATTTTATTTTGAATTTTATTCTTTGAAATGAAAGAGTTTGAATATTTCAGTGGAGTATTGTTGTGCTTTAACATGTCACAGTTAATGTCTTTTAATTTTAGAAATTTAGATGTGTATTTATTTCGTTGAAATGAAAGAGTTGGAATATTTCAGGAGTGTTTTGTTGTGCTTCACATTGTCACAGATACATTCTCCTGATTTTTCAAAGTTCATTTTGAATTTCTTTCATGAAATTCAAGAGTTGGAATATTTCACTAGTGTGTAGTCGTGGTTTATCTTGTCACAGTTACAGTCTCTTAATTTTTAAAAGTTCATTTTGTATTTCCTTCTTTGAAATGCAAGAGTTGAAATATTTCAGTAGTGTATTGTTGTGCTTTACCTTGTCACAGATACATTCTCTTGATTTTTCAATGTTCATTTTGTATTTATTTCGTTGAAATGCACGAGTTGGAATATTTCATTATTGTATTGTTTTGCTTTATCTTGTCACAGCTACATTCTCTTGATTTTACAAAGTTCATTTTGGATATTGTTCTTTAAATTCAAGAGTTGGAATATTTCAGTAGTGTTTAGTCGAGGTTGAACTTGTCACAGTTACATTCTCTTAGTTTTTCAAAGTTCCTTTTGAATTTATTTAGTTTAAATGCAAGAGTTGGACTATTTCCGTAGTTTCTTGCCGGGCTTTATCTTGTCACAGGTACATTCTCATGAATTTTACAAGTTCAGTTTGTTTTTCTTTCTTTTAAATGAAAGACCTGGAATATTTAAGTAGTGTGTAGTTGTGATTTAACTAGTCACAGTTACATTCTCTTGATTTTTCAAATTTCATTTTGAATTTCTTTCATCAAATAAAAGAGTTGGAATATTTCATTAGTGTTTTGTCTTGGTTTACCTTGTAACAGCTACATTCTCTTGATTTTTCAATGTTCAATTTGTATTTCTTTCATTAAAATGCAAGAGTCGCAATATTTAAGTAGTGTCTTGTTGTGCTTTAGCTTGTCACAGTTACATTCCTTTGATTTTTCAAAGTTCTTTTTTTATTTCTTTCATATAAATGAAATAGTTGTAATATTTAATTAGTGTTTTGTTGTGCTTTACCTTGTCAACGTTACATTATCCTCATTTTTCATTTTTAATTCTTGATTTTTTCGTTGATATGCAAGATTTGAACTCCTTCAGTAGGGTTTTGAAGTGGTTTAAATTATCAAAGTTAAATTTAATTAATTTTTCAAATTTCAATTTGAATTTCTTTCGTTAAATTACAGTGTTTGCATTTTTATGTAGTGGCTTGTCAGTCTTTAAATTTTTACATTTTCATTTTCATTAATTTTTAAATTTTATTTTGATTTTTATTACTTGAAATGCAAGAGTTTGAATATTTCAGTGGTGTATTGTTGTGCTTTAAATTGTCACAGTTAATGTCTTTTAATTTTAAAAAGATAGATTTGTATTTATTTCGTTGAAATGCAAGAGTTGGAATATTTCAGTACTGTTTTGTTGTGCTTTACATTGTCACAGTTACATTCTCCTGATTTTTCAAAGTTCATTTTGAATTTCTTTCATGAAATACAAGAGTTGGAATATTTGAATAGTGTTTTCTCGTGGTTTACCTTGTCACAGTTACATTCTCTTGATTTTTCAAAGTTTTATTTGGATTTCTTTCCTTGAAATGCAAGAGTTGGAATATTTCAGTAGTGTCTTGTTGTGCTTTAGCTTGTCACAGTTACATTCTCTTGATTTTTCAAAGTTCATTTTGGATTTCTTTCGTTGAAATGCAGGAGTTGGAATATTTCAGTATTGTTTTGTTGTGCTTTACATTGTCAAAGTTACATTCTACTGATTTTTCAAATTTAATTTTGATTTTCTTCCTTGAAATGCAAGAGTTGGAATATTTCAGTAGTGTCTTGTTGTGCTTTACCTTGTCAGAGTTACATTCTCTTGATTTTTCAAAGTTCATTTTGGATTTCTTTCGTTGAAATGCAAGAGTTGGAATATTTCAGTAGTGTTTTTATCGTAGTTTACCTTGTCACAGTTACATTCTCTTGATTTTTTCGAAGTTCATTTTGGATTTCTTTCGTTGAAATGCAAGAGTTGGAATATTTCAGTAGTGTTTTGTAGTGGTTTACCTTGTCACAGTTGCATTCTCTTGATTTTTCAAATTTCATTTTGAATTTCTTTCGTGAAATTCAAGAGTTTGAATATTTCAGTAGTTTTTTGTCGTGGTTTACTTTGTCACAGTTACATTCTCTTGATTTTTCAAAGTTCATTTTGAATTTCTTTCATGAGTTACAAGAGTTGGAATACTTCAGTAGTGTTTTGTCGTGGTTTACCTTGTCACAGTTACATTCTCATGATTTTTTAAAGTTCAATTTGAATTTCTTGGCTTGAAATGCAAGAGTTGGAATATTTCAGTAGTGTCTTGTTGTGCTTTACCTTGTCACAGTTACATTACCTTGATTTTTCAAAGTTCATTTTGGATTTCTTTCCTTGTAATTTAAGATTTGGAATATTTCAGTAGTGTTTTGTCGTGCTTTACCTTGTTACAGATACATTCTCCTTATTTTTCAAATCAAATTTTGAATTTTTTTCGGGAATATGTAAGAGTGAAAAAATTTTTTTATCAACTTAGAACGTGCACGCACGTGACTTCGTCTAAATTAACCTACAAAAATGAAATAAAGCTATGTCGACTTTGCATGTCTCTCTCACTATCTATGCGCCGTCGCGGTGTACACTCCATGTCTTTCTTGTTAATTTTACCTGATTTAGCCGACAAATGATGTTGATAATACATTTAAAGGATGTTGATAAAGCATTTATTCACCCTGATACTTAAATTTTGTCAATTTTATCCTATGTATCCAAGAAAATGATATTGATATGGAATTTAATCACTCTGATTCTCAGATTTTATCAATTTTATCCGACATATCCGACAAAGGATGTTGATAATGAATTTAGTCACTCTGACACTTAGATTTTGTCAATTGTATCCAATGTAACTGGCAAAGGAAGTTTATATAAAAAAAAATATATTCACTCAAACACTTAGATTTTGACAATTTTAATCTATGAATCCGAGAAAAGGATGTTGATGTAGAATTTAATCACTCTGATACTTAGATTTTGTCAATTTTATTCGAAAAATCCGCTGAAGGATGTTGTTAAAGCCTTTATTCATTAGTATATTTAAATTTTGTCAATTTTTATTCAATGCATCTGACAAAGGATGTTGATAAAAAAAAAATTATTCACTCTGACACTTAGATTCTGTCAATTTTATTCGTTGTATCTGGCAAAGGATGTTGATAAAAAAAAAATTATTCCCTCTGATACTTATATTTTGTCAATTTTATCCGACTTATCCGACAAAGGATGTTGATTATTAATTTATTCCCTATGATACTTATATTTTGTCATTTTTATCCAATGTATCTGGCAAAGGATGTTGATAAAAAAAAATTTATTCACTCTGGCACTTAGATTCTTTCAATTTTATTCTATGTATCCGAGAAAAGGATGTTGATATAGAATTTAGTCACTCTGATACTTAGATTTTGTCAATTTTATTCGACATATCCGATAAAGGATATTGTTATAGCATTTATTCATTCTGAAATTTAGATTTTGTCAATTTTATCCGACCTATCCGAAAAAGGATGTTGATATAGAATTTATTCATTCTGAAATTTAGATTTTGTCAATTTTATTTGATTTGTCTGATAAAAGGATGTTGATAAAAAAAATATTCACACTGGCACTTAGATTTTGTCAATTTTATCCTATGTATCTGACAAAGGATGTTGATAATGAATTTATTCATTCTGAAATTTAGATTTTGTCAATTTTATCCGATATATCTGCCAAAGGATGTTGATAACAAAAAAATTTATTCACTCTGACACTTATATTTTGTCAATTTTATCCGACATATCCGACAAAGGATGTTGATATAAAATTTATTCATTATGAAATTTAGATTCTGTCAATTTTATTTTATTTGTCTGAGAAAAGGATGTTGATAAAAAAAATTTATTCACGCTGACACTTATATTTTGTCCATTTTATCCGACATATCCGACAAAGGAATGATAATGAATTTACTCATTCTGAAATTTAGATTTTGTCAATTTTATTTGATGTATCTGACAAAAAATGTTGATAAAAAAATTTATTCACTCTGACACTTATATTTTATCAATTTTATTCGATGTATCTGGCAAAGGATGTTGATAAAAAAATTTATTCACACTGACACTTATACTCTGTAAATTTTATCCTATGTATCCTAGAAAAGGATGTTGATATAGAATTTAATCACTCTGATACTTAGATTTTGTCAATTTTATCCGACATATCCGACAAAATGATTTTATTCATTCTGAAATTTAGATTTTGTCAATTTTATTTGATGTATCTGACAAAGGATGCTGATAAAAAAAAATTTATTCACACTGACACTTAGATTCTGTCAATTTTATCCTATGTATCCGAGAAAAGGATGTTTATATAGAATTTAATCACTCTGATACTTAGATTTTGTCAATTTTATCCGACATATCTGATAAGAGATGTTGTTAAAGCATTTATTCGTTCTTAAATTTAGATTTTTTCAATTTTATTTGATGTATCTGACAAAGGATGTTGATAGAAATATTTATTCACTTTTACACTTATATTTTATCAATTTTATTCCATGTATCTGGCAAGGGATGTTGAAAAAAAAAATCACTCTGATACTTAGATTTCGTCAATTTTATCTGACATATCCGACAAAGGATGTTGATAATGAATTTATTCAATATGACATTTAGATTTTGTAAATTTTATTTGATGTATCTGACAAAGGGTGTTTATAATGAATTAATTCACTCTGAGACTTAACAAAAATGGTATACCTCTTGACACTTAACTCTTGCATTTCAAGGAAAGAAATTCAAAAGGAAATTTGAAAAATCAAGCGAATGTAACTAAGACCAAGTAAACCATAACAAAACACTACTTAAATATTAAAAATCTTGCATTTAAAAGAAAGAAATCCAAAAATTAGATTTGAAAAATAAAGAAAATGTAGCTGTGACAAGGTAAACGACGACAAAACAATACTGAAATATTCCAAATCTTGCAATTCAATTAAATAAATCCAAAATGAACTTTGAAAAATCAAGAGAATGTAACTGTGACAAGTTAAACAACTACAAAACGCTACTGAAATATTCCAAATCTTGCATTTCAATAAAATAAACCCAAAATGAAATTTTAAAAATCAAGAGAATGTAACTGTGACAAGGTAAACCACTATAAAACACTACTTAAATATTCCAACTCTTGCATTTCAACGAAAGAAATCCAAAATGAACTTTGAAAAATCAAGAGAATGTAACTGTGACAAGGTAAAGCACAACAAGACACTACTGAAATAATCCAACTCTTACATTTCACTTAAGAAATTAAAAAAGAAATTATAAAAATCAGGAGAATGTAACTTTGACAATGTTAACCACGACAAAACACTACTGAAATATTCCAATTCTTTCATTTCAACTGAATAAATTCAAAATGAACTTCGAAAAGTCATGAGAATGTAACTCTGAAAAGTAAAAAAACTAAAAAACACTAATGAGATATACTAATCTTGCATTTCACGAAAGAAATTCAAAATGAACTTTGAAAAATCAAGAGAATGTAAACGTGACAAGGTAAAGCACAACAAAACATTACTGAAATATTCCAACTCTTGCATTTCAACGAAACTTTTCTGACAAAACACTACTGAAATATCCCAGCTCTTGCATTTCAACGAAAGAAATCGAAAATTAACTTTGGAAAATCAAGAGAATGTAACTATGATATGGTAAACCACGACAAAACTACTACTACTACTAACAACTCATCGCAGCACCAAGCCGCCTGAGGCCAACACAGCTACGCACGCTCCTCCTCCACCCCAATCTATTCAAAGCCTCCCTTTTTACACCCGCCCACGAAGTTCCCATTTCCTTTAAATCTTGCTTTATGACGTCCTCCCAACCCAGACGGGGACGACCTGCTTTCCGTTTAGCCCTATATGGTTGGCCGAAAAGAACAATCTTCGGCAATCTGTCAACCTTCATCCGAACAACATGCCCTAACCACCTCAACCTTTCTTTCATTATAGACCTAGAAAGCGGTATTGAACCACATTTTTCGTATAGCCTATTGTTTGAAATACGGTCAGTCAGCCGGGTACCCAGAACAATCCTTAAGCAATTTCTCTGGAAAACATCTAGCAAATCTTCATCCGCTTTTCGGAGCGTCCATGCTTCAGAGCCATATTTGACCACTGTCATCACTGTAGCTTCTAAGATTCTAATCTTGGTTTGCAGACTTATCTTCCTATTCTTCCAGACTTTTTTTAACTGTGAAAAAACACCCTGAGCCTTGGCTATTCTATTTTTAACATCTTCACTGCTCCAACCATCTTTACTAATAATACTACCAAGGTAAGTGAAACTGCCCACCTGATCAATCTTTATATTCCAATTCTTGCATTTCAATGAAAGAAATTCAAAATGAACTTTGAAAAATCAAGAGAATTAAACTTTTAAATGGTAAACCTCTACAAAAAACTAGCTAAATATTACAACTCTTGAATTTAAACTAAATAAATTCAAAATGAACTTTGAATAATCAAGAGAATTTAACTGGGAGAAGGTAAATCTCAAGAAAACACTACTGAAATATTACAACTCTTGCATTTCAACAAAAGAAATTCAAAATACAACTTTGAAACATCAAGAGAATGTAACTGTGACAAAGTGAACCACAACAAAACACGAATGAAATATTCCAACTCTTGCATTTCAACGAAAGATTTTCAAGATGGACTTTGAAAAATCAAAAGACTGTAACTGTGACAAGATAAAGCACAACAAAAAACAACTGAAATATTTCCAACTCTTGCATTTCAACGAAAGAAATCCGAACGAAAGATTTTCAAAATAAAATTTGAAAAATCAAGAAAATGTAACTGTGACAAGGTAAACCACCACAAAACAGTACTGAAATATTCCAGCTCATGCATTTCAATTAAAGAAATTCATAATGAATCTGTAAAAATCAAGAAAATGTAAGTGTAACAATTTAAACCACAACAAAACACTACTGAAATATTCCAGCTAATGCATTTCAATGAAAGAAATACAAACTTAAATTTGAAAAATCCTGAGACTGTAACTGTGACGAGTTACAACACCACAAAACACCACTGAAATTTTCCAACTCTTGCTTTTCAACGACAGAAATCCACAATGAACTTTGAAACATCAAGAGAATGTAACTGTGACAAGATAAAGCACAACAAAACACTACTGAAATATTCCAACTCTTGCATTTCAACGAAAGAAATCGAAAATCAACTTCGAAAAATCAAAAGAATGTAACTGTGACAAGGTAAACCACAACAAAACACTACTGAAATAGTACAATTCTTGCATTTCAGAGAAATAAATCAAAAATGAGCTTTGAAATATCGAGAGAATGTAACTGTGACGAGGAAAAACACACCAAAACACTACTGAAATATTCCAACTGATGCATTTCAACGAAAGAAATTCAAAATGAACTTTCAAAAATGAAGAAAATGTAACTGTGACTAGGTAAACCAATGAAAAACACTACTGAAATATTCAAACTCATGAATTTCAACGAAAGAAATTCAAAATTATTTTTTAAAAATAAATAAAAATTAAGTTTGACAATAAAAAACACAACAAAATACTACTGAAATATTCCAACTTAAATTTCAATGAAAGCACTACAAAATGAACTTTGAAAAATCAAGAGAATGTAACTGTGACAAGGTAAACAACAACCAAACTCTACTGAAATATCCCAACTATTGCATTTCAACGATAGAAATTGAAAATGAACTTTAAAAAATCAAGAGAATGTAACTGTGACAAGATAAACCATGACAAAACACTACTGAAATATTCCAACTCTTGCATTTCAACGAAAGAAATCGAAAATTAACTTTGAAAAATCAAGAGAATGTAACTATGATATGGTAAACCACTACAAAACACTATTTAAATATTCCAATTCTTTCATTTCAATGAAAGAAATTCAAAATGAACTTTGAAAAATCAAGAGAATGTAACTGTGACAAGGTAAAAACACGACAAAACACTATCGAAATATTCCAACTCTTGCATTTCAATGAAAGAAATTCAAAATGAACTTTGAAAAATCAAGAGAATGTAACTGTGACAAGGTAAATCACTCAACAAATCAGTATTGAAATATTCCAACTCTTGCATTTAAATGAAATAAATTGAAAATAAAATTTTAAAAATCAAGATACTGTGACTTTGAAAAATTGAAACACAACAGACCCCTAGTGAAATATTCCAACTATTGAATTTGAACTAAATAATTACAAGATTAAAATATAAAAATCAATATAATGTAAATGCTGAAATTTAAAGCATAAAAAAAAAATACTTCAATATTTCAAACTCTTCAATTGCAACGAAAGAAATCCGAACGAAAGAATTTCAGTATAAACTTTGAAAAATAAAGATAATGTAAATGTGACACGTTAAAAAACGACAACACACTACTGAAATATTCCAGCTCTTTCATTTCAATGATATAACTTAAAAATAACATTAGAAAAATAAAGAAAATGTAAGTGGTAATAAGTACAAAACAAAAAAATAATAATTAAAAAGTAACACTATAAAATTTCAAATACAGATAGCAATCCAGAACTATTAATCATAAATAGAATTTAAATGTTATAATTTAAAAAACAACAACAAACCACTAAAATAAACAAGCTATTGCAGTAAAAAGAAAGAAAAAGAACATGATATGTTAAAAATAAAGAGAATGTAACTTTTTCAATGTAAAGCAAAACATGACACTACTTAAATATTACAATTCGTCCATTTTAGATAAAGAAATCAGACATTAATTATTAAAAATCAATAGAATGTAACTTTGACGATTTAATACACAACAAAACACTACTTAAATATTCCAACTCTTTCATTTCAGCGAAAGAAATCGAAAATGAACTTTGAAAAATCAAGCCAATGTAACTGTGACAAGGTAAACCACGACAAAACACTATTGAAATATTCAAACTCTTGCATTTCAACGAAAGAAATTGAAAATGAACTTTGAAAAATAAAGGGAATGTAACTCTGATATGGTAAACCACAACCAAACACTACTGAAATAATCCAACTCTTGCATTTCAATGAAAGAAATTCAAAATGAACTTTGAAAAATCAAGAGAACGAAAGAAATTCAAAATGAACTTTGAAACATCAAGAGAATGTAACTGTGACGAAGTAAACCACAACAAAACACTATTGAAATATTCCAACTCTTGCATTTCAACGAAAGATTTCCAAAATGAACTTTTAAAAATCAAGAGAATGTAATTGTGAAAATGGAAAGGACAACAAAACACTACTGAAATATTCCAACTCATGCATTTCAACAAAAGAAATCAAAAATAAACTTTGAAAAGTCAAGAAAATGTAACTGTGACAAGGTAAACCACGAAAAAAACACTACTGAAATATTCCAACTCTTAAATTTCAATGAAAGAAATCCAAAATGAACTTTGAAAAATCTTCAGAATGTAACTGTGGAAATGGAAAGCACAACAAAACACTACTGAAATATTCCAACTCATGCATTTCAACGAAAGATTTTTAAAATGAACTTTGAAAAATCAAGAGAATGTAACTGTGAAAATGGAAACCACAACAAAACACTAATGAAATATTCCAACTCTTGCATTTCAACGAAAGAAGTCGAAAATGAACTTTGAAAAATCAAGAGAATGTAACAGAATGTAAACACTACTGAAATATTCCAATTCTTGCATTTCAGTGAAAGAAATCCAAAATGAGCTTTGAAAAATCGAGAGAATGTAACTGTGACGAGGTAAAACACAACAAAACACTACTGAAATATTCCAACTCATGCATTTCAACGAAAGAAATTCAAAATGATCTTTGAAAAATCGCGAAAATGTAACAGTGACGAGGTAAACCACATCAAAACACTACTGAAATATTCCAACTCTTGCATTTCAACGAAAGAAATTCAAAATGATCTTTGAAAAATCACGAGAATGCAAGTGTTACAAGGTAAACCACGAGAAAACACCACTGAAATATTTCAACTCTTGCATTTCAATGAGAGAAATCCAAAATGAACTTTGAAAAATGAAGAGAATATAACTGTGACAAGGTAAACCACGACAAAACAATACTGAAATATTCCAACTCTGGCATTTCAACGAAATAAATCCAAACTTAACTTTTAAAATCAAGAGAATGTAACTTTGAATAGGTAAACCACAACAAAACACTACTGAAATATTCCAACTCTTGCATTTCAATGAAAGAACTCCAAAATGAACTTTGAAAAATCAAAAAAATGTAAGTGTGACAAGCTAAACCACAACAAAACACTACTGAAATATTCCAACTCTTGCATTTCAATGAAAGAAATCCATAATGAACTTTAAAAAATCAATAGAATGTAACTGTGACAAGGTAAACCACGACAAAACACTACTGAAATATTCCAACTCTTGTATTTCAACGAAAGAAATCCAAAATGAACTTTGAAAAATCAAGAGAATATAATTGTGACAAGGTAAAGCACAACAAAACACTACTGAAATATTTCAACACTTGCATTTCAATGAAAGAAAACCTACATGAACTGTGAAAAATCAAGAGACTGTAACTGTGAAAAGGTAAACCACAACAAAAGACTACTGAAATATTCCAACTCTTGCATTTCAGTGTAAGAAATTCAAAATGAACTTTGAAAAATCAAGAGAATGTAACTGTGACAAGGTAAACCACGACAAAACTCTACTGAAATATTCTGACTCTTGCATTTCAATGAAAGAAATTCAAAATTAACTTTAAAAAATCAGGAGAATGTAACTGTGACAATGTAAAGCACAACAAAACACTACTGAAATATTCCAACTCTTGCATTTCAACGATAAAAATCGAAAATAAACTTTAAAAAATCAAGAGAAGGTAACTGTGACAAGGTAAAGCACAACAAAACACTACTGAAATATTTCCAACTCTTGCATTTCAACGAAAGATTTTCAAAATGAAATTTTAAAAATAAAGAAAATGTAACTGTGAAAAGGTAAACCACGACAAAACAGAACTGAAATATTCCAACTCATGCATTTCAATGAAAGAAATTCAAAATGAAATTTGAAAAATAAAGAAACTGTAAGTGTGAAAAGGTAAACTACAACAAAACACTACTGAAATATTCCAACTCTTACATTTCAATGAAAGAAATACAAACTGAACTTTGAAAAATCATGAGAATGTAACTGTGACAAGGTAAACCACTACAAAACACCACTGAAATATTACAACTCTTGCTTTTCAACGAAAGAAATCCAAAATGAACTTTGAAAAATCAAGAGAATGTAACTGTGACAAGATAAAGCACAACAAAACACTACTGAAATATTCCAACTCTTGCTTTTAAATGAAAGAAATCCAAAATGATCTTTGAAAAATCAAAAGAATGTAACTGTGACAATGTAAACCACAACAAAACACTACTGAAATATTCCAACTCTTGCACTTCAGTGAAAGAAATCCAAAATGATCTTTGAAAAATCGAGAATATGTAACTGTGACGAGGTAAAACACAATAAAACACTACTGAAATATTCCAACTCATGAATTTCAACGAAAGAAATCCAAAATGAACTTTGAAAAATCAAGAAAATGTAACTGTGACAAGGTAAACCACGACAAAACACTACTTAAATATTACAAATCATGCATTTAAATGAAATAAATTAAAAATGAACTTTGAAAAATCAAGAAAATTTAAGTGTGACAAGAAAAACCACAACAATGCACTACTGAAACATTCCAACTCTTACATTTCAATGAAAGAAATCCAAAATGAACTTTGAACAATCATGAGAATGTAACTGTGATAAGGTACACCACGACAAAACACAACTGAAATATTCAAACTCTTGCTTTTCAACGAAAGAAATCCAAAATGAACTTTGAAAAATAAAAAAAATGTAACTGTGACAAGGTAAAACACAACAAAACACTACTGAAATATTCCAACTCTTGCTTTTCAATGAAAGAAATCAAAAATGAACTTTGAAAAATCAAGAGAATGTAACTAGAACAAGGTAAACCACAACAAAACACTGCTGAAATATTCCAACTCTTGCATTTCAGTGAAAGAAATCCAAAATGAGCTTTGAAAAATCGAGAGAATGTAACTGTGACAAGGTAAAGCACAACAAAACACTACTGAAACATTTGAAGTCTTAAAGTTCAATGAAAGAAATCCAAAATTAACTTTGAAAAATAAATAGAATGTTATTTTAACAAGATAAACCACAAAAAAACATTACTGAAATATTCCAACTCTTGCATTTCAATGAATAAAATCAAAAATGAACTATGAAAAATCAAGAGAATTTAACTCTGACAATGTAAACCACGACAAAACACTACTGAAATATTCCAACTCTTGCATTTCATTGAAAGAAATCCAAAACGAACTTTGAAAAATCAAGAGAATGTATTCTCTTGATTTTTCAAAGTTTATTTTGAATTTCTTTCATTGAAACGCATGAGTTGGAATATTTCAGTAGTGGTGTGTTGTGGTTTACCTTTTCACATTTACAGTATATGGATTTTTCAACTTTCATTTCTTTTTTTATTTCATTGAAATTAACTATTTTTAATATTTAAGTTGTGGTTTGTTGTGCTTTCCATTTTCGACAGCTATAGTATATTGATTTTTCTAAGTTCATTTTTAATTTCTTTATTCGAAATAAAAGAGTCTTACTATTTCAGTAGTGTTTTGTTGTGGTTTAGCCTGTCCAAATTACATTATCTAGATTTTTAAGTGTTAATTTTTATTTTATTTCATTTAAATTCAAGTGCTGGAATATTTAAGTCTATTATTTTGTTGGTTTAACTTGTAACAGTTAAATTATCTAGATTTTTCAAATTTCAGTTTCGATTTATTTATTATAAATGAAAGAGTTTGACTGTTTCAGTAGTGTTTTTTTGTGGTTTAACTTGACACAGTTGCATTCTCTTCGATTTTTCAAAGATCATTTTCAATTTCTTTCATTGAAATGCAAGAGTTGGAATATTTCAGTAAAGTTTTGTTGTGGTTTACCTTGTCAAAGTTACATTTTCTTGATTTTTCAAAGTTCATTTTGGATTTATTTCATTGAAATGTAAGAGTTGGAATGTTTCAGTAGTATTTTGTTGTGGTTTTTCTTGTCACACTTAAATTTTCTTGATTTTTAAAAATTAATTTTAAATTCTTTAATTTAACTTAAAGAGTTTACATAGTCAATGAGTGTTGTGAAGTTGTTTTACTATTCACACTTAAATTATATTCATTTTTATAAAATAATTTTGAATTTATTTAATTTAAACTAAACAGCTGGTCTATTTCAGGAGTGTTTTGTTGTGGTTTACATCGTCACAGTTAAATTATCTCGATTTTTCAAAGATCATTTTTGATTTCTTTCAATGAAATGAAAGAATTGGAATATTTCAGTTGTGTTTTTTTCTGCTTTATCCTGTCAAAGTTAAGTTCTCTTGATTTTTCGAAGTTGTTTTCGTATTTATTTCATTGAAATGAAAGAAATTTAATATTTAATAAGTTTTTTGTTGTGCTTTACCTTGTAAAATTTAAATTCTCTCGATTTTTCAATTTTCATGTTGTATTTCTTTCTTTGAAATGCAAGAGCTGGACTATTTCAGTTGTGTTTTGTCGTGGTTTAACTCATAACAGTTACATTATCAGGAATTTTCAAAGTTCATTTTGTTTTTCTTTCATTGAAATGCATGAATTTGAATATTTCAGTAGTGTTTTGTTTTTGTTTACCTTGTTACACTTACAGTTTATTTATTTTTCCAGTTTAATTTTGAATTTATTTACTTTACATGAAAGAGCTGGAATATTTCAGTTCTGTTTTGTTGTGGTTTAACTTTTCATAGTTACACTTTCTGGATTTTTAAAATTTTATTTTGAAATTCGTTCTTTGAAATGCAAGAGTTAGAAATATTGCAGTAGTGTTTTATGTTTTCACAGTTACATTCTCTTGTTTTTTAAATGTTAATTTTTAAATTCTTTAGTTAAAATTAAAGAGTTTTAATATTTCAGGATTGTTTTGTGTCGGTTTACCTTGTAAAAGTTAAATTACATTTTTTTTTAACAGGTGATTTTTGTTTTCTTTTTTTGAAATGAGTTGGAATATTTCAGTAGTGTTTTCTTGTGATTTACTTTTTAAAAGTTACATTATCTTTATTTTTCAAAGTTCATTTTGAATTTCTTTCGTTGAAATGCAAGAATTTTAATATTTATGTATTGTTTTGTAGTGTTTACCTTGTAACAGTTTCATTATCTTGATTTTTCAAAGTTAATTTTGAATTTATTTAATTTAAATGAAATAATTTAACTATTTCATGAGTGTTTTTTAGTGTTTTACCATCTATGATATACATTTTCTTTCTTTTTCATAGTTTATTTTAGATTTCTTTATTTGAAATGCACGAGTGTGTATATGTAATTAGTGTTTTCTCATGGTTTAAATTTTAAAATTTAAATTATATTTATTTATTAAATTTAATTTTGTATTTATCTAGTTGAAATTTAAGAGTTGTTAGCTTTAAGTAGTGGTTTGTGGTGTTTTACCTTTTCACATTTACATTATATTGATTTTTTAAAGTTAATTTTTTATTTATTTACTTTAAGTGAACGATTATGGATATTTAAGTAGTGTTTTTTTGTGGTTTAAAATGTTACAGTTACATTCTCTTAAATTTTCTAAGTTTATTTTGGATTTATTTAGTATAAACTAATTAGTTGGAATATTTCAATAGGGGTGTTTTTTTGTTTAACTTGGCAAAGTTAAAGTATATGTTTTTTTATCCTTTCATGTTTTTTTTTCGTTATTTGACATTAACTATTTTTAATATTTAATGTGTGGGTTGTTTTGCTTTCCATTTTCAATGCGATAGTATATAGATTTTTCTATGTTAATTTTTAATTTCTTTATACTAAATGAAAAAGTCTTACTATTTCATTGGTTTTGTGTTTTGGTTTAGCCTTTCCAAATTACATTATATATATTTTTAAATGTTATTTTTTATTTTATGTAATTTAAATTCAAGTGCTGGAATATATAAGTATTGTTTTTTTGTTGTTTAAATATTCATATTTAAATAATCTATATTGTCAGTTCTGTTTGGTTTTATGTAGTTTAAATTAAAGAGTTTGAATATTTAAGTTGTGTTTTGTTAGTCTTTAAATTTAAACAGTTTAATTATATCGAATTTTCAGATAATTGTTATTTTATGTAATATAAATTAAATTGATTTTATAGTTCATAAAAGTTGTTTTGTGGTTTAACTTGTAAAAGTTAAATTTTCTTTATTTTTAAATGTTTATTTTTTATTTATTTAATTTAAATGTAATAGTTTTGATGTTTAAGTATTAATTTGTTGCGGTTTACAATTTCACATTTAAAGTCTATTGATGTTTCAAAGTTCATTTTGTATTTATTTCAATTAAATTCAAGAGTTTTATTATTTAATTATTGTTTTTTTGTGTTTTAACATATAACAGTTACATTATCTTGATTTTTCAAAGTTCATTTTCTATTTGTTTATTTTAAATTAAATAGATGGAATATTTCAGTAGTATTTTGTCGCGGTTTACCGTGCCACAGTTAGATTCTCTTGATTTTCATAGTTCATGGTGTATTTCTTTCATTTTAATGGAGGAGTTGGAATATTTCAGTAGTGTTTTGTCGTGGTTTACTTTGTCAGAGTTACATTCTCTTGATTTTTCAAAGTTCATTTGAATTTCTTTCATTGAAATGTAAGAGTTGGAGTATTACAGTAGTGCTTTGTTGTGCTTTACATTGTCACAGTTAAATTTTCTTGATTTTCAAAGTTCATTGTGTATTTCTTTCATTTAAAAGTTTTCTGTTGTGCTTTACATTGACCACACTTACATTTTCTCGATTTTTCAAATATCATTTTGGATTTCTTTCGTTGAAATGCAAGATCTGGAATATTTCAGTAGTGTATTTTATGCTTTACCTTGTCACAGTTGCATTTTCTCGATTTTTCAAAGATCATTTTGGATTTCTTTCATTGAAATGCAAGAGTTGGAATATTTCAGTAGTGTTTTGTTGTGGTTTACCGTTTCACAGTTACATCCTCTTGATTTTCAAAGTTCATTATGGATTTCTTTCATTTTAATTGAAGAGTTGGAATATTTAAGTAGTGTTTTCTCGTGGTTTACCTTGTAAGAGATACATTCTCTTGATTTTTCAAAGTTCGTTTTGGATTTATTCCAATGAAATGCAAGAGTTGGAATATTTCAGTAGTGTTTTGTCGTGGTTTACTTAGTCAGAGTTCAATTCTCTTGATTTTTTAAAGTCCATTTTGGATTTTATTCATTGAAATGCAAGATTTGGAATATTTCAGTAATGTTTTTTTGTGGTTTACCTTGTCAAAATAACATTCTCTTGATTTTTCAAAGTTCATTTTGGATTTCTTTCGTTGAAGTGCAAGAGTTGGAATATTTCAGTAGTGTTTTGTAGTGGTTTAACTTGTCACAGTTACATTCTCTAGATTTTTTCGATTTTCATTTCGATTTTCTTTCGTGAAATTCAAGTTTTTGAATATTTCAGTAGTGTTTTTTAATGGTTTACAATTGAACAGTTACATTATCTTTATTTTTCAATGCTCCTTTTCAATTTCTTTATTTAATTTCAAGAGTTGGAATATTTCAGTAGTGTTTTGTCGTGGTTTACCTTGTCACAGTTACATTATCATGATTTTTCAAATTTCAATTTGTATTTATTGCATTGAAATGCAAGAGTCTGAATATTTCATTAGTGTTTTGTTTTGCTTTACATTGTCACAATTAAATTCCCCTGCTTTTTCAAAGTTCATTTTGGATTTCCTTCGTTGTAATACAAGAGTTTGAATATTTCAGTAGTGTCTTGTTGTGCTTTACATTGTTACAATTACATTCTCTTGATTTTTCAAAGTTCATTTTGAATTTCTTTCGTTGAAATGAAAGAGTTGGAATATTTCAGTAGTGTTTTGTCGTGGTTTACTATGTCACAGTTACATTCTCATTAATTTTAAAAGTTAATTTTGAATTTCTTTCATGAAATACAAGAGTTGGAATATTTCAATAGTGTATTGTAGGGGTATCCCTTTTAGGAGTTACATTCTCTTGATTTTTCAAAGTTCATCTTTTTTTTCTTTCGTTGATATGCAAGATTTGGAATACTTCAGTAGTGTATTGTTGTGGTTTACATTGTCACAGTTACATTCTCTTGATTTTTCAAAGTTCATTTTGGATTTATTTAGTTGAAATGCAAGAGTTGGAATATTTCAGTAGTGTTTTGTTGTGCTTTACATTGTCAGAGTTACATTCTCCTGATTTTTCAAGTTTAATGTCGTATTTATTTCTTGAAATTAAAGAGTTTGAATATTTCATTAGTGTGTTTTATTTGTTTTCCTTGTCACAGTCAAATTCTCTTGATATTTTCTTATTTAGGGTTTTATATATCTATTTTATATTATAGAGTTGGAAAATTTCAGTAGTGTTTTGTAGTGGTTTACCTTGTCAAAGTTACATTCTATTGATTTTTCAAAGTTCACTTTGGATTTTTTTTTCCTTGAAATGCAAGAGTTGGAATATTTCAGTAGTGTGTTGTCGTGGTTTACCTT